>NW_026699141.1:0-55467 GCF_030435755.1 Ochotona princeps | reverse complement strand
TAGAACCACTCGGGCTGATCCTTCTTCAATATGCCCTTCACCAACATGCAGTGTTTCCTTGATTGAATTAGCTCTCACACCAATATTTGCGTCTAGAGCCTTTGCATTGAGGGCTATCTGAAAACGGCTGTGGCGCTGAAGTTGCCTGTGAATGTGGAGTTGGTGGCATGTGAAACCCGCATGTGGAGCATTCGTTTGTTTGGGATGCTCTCCAAGCTTCATTTCAGTCCTAGGCATACAAAGGGCACTAAGCATAGAGTGTGAAAACTGAGTTTCCTTGAGAGCTGCTTGGAAGCCTGATGGTGAGTGAGTTAGTGAGCCAAATGGAGTTGTTCTCCCACAAGAACCACTCGGCTGATCCTTCTTCAATATGCCCTTCACCAACATGCAGTGTTTCCTTGATTGAATTAGCTCTCACACCAATATTTGCGTCTAGAACCTTTGCATTGAGGGCTATCTGAAAACGGCTGTGGCGCTGAGGTTGCCTGTGAATGTGGAGTTGGTGGCATGTGAAACCCGCATGTGGAGCATTCGTTTGTGTGGGATGCTCTACCAGGTTCATTCCTAGATAATGCACTCAAAGGGCACTAAGCATAGAGTGTGAAAACTGAGTTTCTTGAGAGCTGCTCAGAAGCCTGATGGTGTGTGAAGTTAGTGAGCCAAATGGAGTTGTTCTCCCACAAGAACCACTCAGCTGATCCTTCTTCAATATGCCCTTCACCAACATGCAGTGTTTCCTTGATTGAATTAGCTCTCACACCAATATTTGCGTCTAGAGCCTTTGCATTGAGGGCTATCTGAAAACGGCTGTGGCGCTGAAGTTGCCTGTGAATGTGGAGTTGGTGGCATGTGAAACCCGCATGTGGAGCATTCGTTTGTGTGGGATGCTCTACCAGGTTCATTCCTAGATAATGCACTCAAAGTGCACTAAACATAGAGTGTGAAAACTGAGTTTCCTTGAGAGCTGCTTGGAAGCCTGATGGTGTGTGAAGTTAGTGAGCCAAATGGAGTTGTTCTCCCACAAGAACCACTCGGCTGATCCTTCTTCAATATGCCCTTCACCAACATGCAGTGTTTCCTTGATTGAATTAGCTCTCACACCAATATTTGCGTCTAGAGCCTTTGCATTGAGGGCTATCTGAAAATGGCTGTGGCGCTGAAGTTGCCTGTGAATGTGGAGTTGGTGGCATGTGAAACCTGCATGTGGAGCATTCGTTTGTGTCTGATGCTCTACCAGGTTCATTTCAGTCCTAGCCATACAAAGGGCACTAAGCATAGAGTGTGAAAACTGAGTTTGCTTGAGAGCTGCTTGGAAGCCTGATGGTGTGTGAAGTTAGTGAGCCAAATGGAGTTGTTCTCCCACAAGAACCACTCGGCTGATCCTTCTTCAATATGCCCTTCAACAACATGCAGTGTTTCCTTGATTGAATTAGCTCTCACACCAATATTAGTGTCTAGAGCCTTTGCAATGAGGGCTATCTGAAAACGGCTGTGGCGCTGAAGTTGCCTGTGAATGTGGAGTTGGTGGCATGTGAAACCCGCATGTGGAGCATTCGTTTGTGTGGGATGCTCTACCAGGTTCATTCCTAGATAATGCACTCAAAGGGCACTAAGCATAGAGTGTGAAAACTGAGTTTCCTTGAGAGCTGGTTGGAAGCCTGATGGTGTGTGAAGTTAGTGAGCCAAATGGAGTTGTTCTCCCACAAGAACCACTCGGCTGATCCTTCTTCAATATGCCCTTCACCAACATGCAGTGTTTCCTTGATTGAATTAGCTCTCACACCAATATTTGCGTCTAGAGCCTTTGCATTGAGGGCTATCTGAAAACGGCTGTGGCGCTGAAGTTGCCTGTGAATGTGGAGTTGGTGGCATGTAAAACCCGCATGTGAATCATTCGTTTGTGTGGGATGCTCTACCAGGTTCATTCCTAGATAATGCACTCAAAGGGCACTAAACATAGAGTGTGAAAACTGAGTTTCCTTGAGAGCTGCTTGGAAGCCTGATGGTGTGTGAAGTTAGTGAGCCAAATGGAGTTGTTCTCCCACAAAAACCACTCGGCTGATCCTTCTTCAATATGCCCTTCACCAACATGCAGTGTTTCCTTGATTGAATTAGCTCTCACACCAATATTTGCGTCTAGAGCCTTTGCATTGAGGGCTATCTGAAAACGGCTGTGGCACTGAGGTTGCCTGTGAATGTGGAGTTGGTGGCATGTGAAACCCGCATGTGGAGCATTCGTTTGTGTGGGATGCTCTACCAGGTTCATTCCTAGATAATGCACTCAAAGGGCACTAAGCATAGAGTGTGAAAACTGAGTTTCCTTGAGAGCTGCTTGGAAGCCTGATGGTGTGTGAAGTTAGTGAGCCAAATGGAGTTGTTCTCCCACAAGAACCACTCGGCTGATCCTTCTTCAATATGCCCTTCACCAACATGCAGTGTTTCCTTGATTGAATTAGCTCTCACACCAATATTTGCGTCTAGAGCCTTTGCATTGAGGGCTATCTGAAAACGGCTGTGGCGCTGAAGTTGCCTGTGAATGTGGAGTTGGTGGCATGTGAAACCCGCATGTGGAGCATTCGTTTGTGTGGGATGCTCTACCAGGTTCATTCCTAGATAATGCACTCAAAGGGCACTAAGCATAGAGTGTGAAAACTGAGTTTCCTTGAGAGCTGCTTGGAAGCCTGATGGTGTGTGAAGTTAGTGAGCCAAATGGAGTTGTTCTCCCACAAGAACCACTCGGCTGATCCTTCTTCAATATGCCCTTCACCAACATGCAGTGTTTCCTTGATTGAATTAGCTCTCACACCAATATTTGCGTCTAGAGCCTTTGCATTGAGAGCTATCTGAAAACGACTGTGGCGCTGAAGTTGCCTGTGAATGTGGAGTTGGTGGCATGTGAAACCCGCATGTGGAGCATTCGTTTGTGTGGGATGCTCTCCAAGCTTCATTTCAGTCCAAGGCATACAAAGGGCACTAAGCATAGAGTGTGAAAACTGAGTTTCCTTGAGAGCTGCTTGGAAGCCTGATGGTGTGTGAAGTTAGTGAGCCAAATGGAGTTGTTCTCCCACAAGAACCACTCGGCTGATCCTTCTTCAATATGCCCTTCACCAACATGCAGTGTTTCCTTGATTGAATTAGCTCTCACACCAATATTTGCGTCTAGAGCCTTTGCATTGAGGGCTATCTGAAAACGGCTGTGGCGCTGAGGTTGCCTGTGAATGTGGAGTTGGTGGCATGTGAAACCCGCATGTGGAGCATTCGTTTGTGTGGGATGCTCTACCAGCTTCATTCCTAGATAATGCACTCAAAGGGCACTAAGCATAGAGTGTGAAAACTGAGTTTCCTTGAGAGCTGCTTGGAAGCCTGATGGTGTGTGAAGTTAGTGAGCCAAATGGAGTTGTTCTCCCACAAGAACCACTCGGCTGATCCTTCTTCAATATGCCCTTCACCAACATGCAGTGTTTCCTTGATTGAATTAGCTCTCACACCAATATTTGCGTCTAGAGCCTTTGCATTGAGGGCTATCTGAAAACGGCTGTGGCGCTGAAGTTGCCTGTGAATGTGGAGTTGGTGGCATGTGAAACCCGCATGTGGAGCATTCGTTTGTGTGGGATGCTCTACCAGGTTCATTCCTAGATAATGCACTCAAAGTGCACTAAACATAGAGTGTGAAAACTGAGTTTCCTTGAGAGCTGCTTGGAAGCCTGATGGTGTGTGAAGTTAGTGAGCCAAATGGAGTTGTTCTCCCACAAGAACCACTCGGCTGATCCTTCTTCAATATGCCCTTCACCAACATGCAGTGTTTCCTTGATTGAATTAGCTCTCACACCAATATTTGCGTCTAGAGCCTTTGCATTGAGGGCTATCTGAAAATGGCTGTGGCGCTGAAGTTGCCTGTGAATGTGGAGTTGGTGTCATGTGAAACCTGCATGTGGAGCATTCGTTTGTGTCTGATGCTCTACCAGGTTCATTTCAGTCCTAGCCATACAAAGGGCACTAAGCATAGAGTGTGAAAACTGAGTTTCCTTGAGAGCTGCTTGGAAGCCTGATGGTGTGTGAAGTTAGTGAGCCAAATGGAGTTGTTCTCCCACAAGAACCACTCGGCTGATCCTTCTTCAATATGCCCTTCACCAACATGCAGTGTTTCCTTGATTGAATTAGCTCTCACACCAATATTTGCGTCTAGAGCCTTTGCATTGAGGGCTATCTGAAAACGGCTGTGGCGCTGAAGTTGCCTGTGAATGTGGAGTTGGTGGCATGTGAAACCCGCATGTGGAGCATTCGTTTGTGTGGGATGCTCTACCAGGTTCATTTCAGTCCTAGCCATACAAAGGGCACTAAGCATAGAGTGTGAAAACTGAGTTTGCTTGAGAGCTGCTTGGAAGCCTGATGGTGTGTGAAGTTAGTGAGCCAAATGGAGTTGTTCTCCCACAAGAACCACTCGGCTGATCCTTCTTCAATATGCCCTTCACCAACATGCAGTGTTTCCTTGATTGAATTAGCTCTCACACCAATATTTGCGTCTAGAGCCTTTGCATTGAGGGCTATCTGAAAACGGCTGTGGCGCTGAAGTTGCCTGTGAATGTGGAGTTGGTGGCATGTGAAACCGCATGTGGAGCATTCGTTTGTGTGGGATGCTCTACCAGATCATTCCTAGATAATGCACTCAAAGGGCACTAAGCATAGAGTGTGAAACTGAGTTTCCTTGAGAGATGCTTGGAAGCCTGATGGTGTGTGAAGTTAGTGAGCCAAATGGAGTTGTTCTCCCACAAGAACCACTCGGCTGATCCTTCTTCAATATGCCCTTCACCAACATGCAGTGTTTCCTTGATTGAATTAGCTCTCACACCAATATTTGCGTCTAGAGCCTTTGCATTGAGGGCTATCTGAAAACGGCTGTGGCACTGAAGTTGCCTGTGAATGTGGAGTTGGTGGCATGTGAAACCCGCATGTGGAGCATTCGTTTGTGTGGGATGCTGACCAAGCTTCATTTCAGTCGTAGGCACACAAAGAGCACTAAGCATAGAGTGTGAAAACTGAGTTTCCTTGAGAGCTGCTTGGAAGCCTGATGGTGTGTGAAGTTAGTGAGCCAATGGAGTTGTTCTCCACAAGAACCACTCGGCTGATCCTTCTTCAATATGCCCTTCACCAACATGCAGTGTTTCCTTGATTGAATTAGCTCTCACACCAATATTTGCGTCTAGAGCCTTTGCATTGAGGGCTATCTGAAAACGGCTGTGGCGCTGAAGTTGCCTGAGAATGTGGAGTTGGTGGCATGTGAAACCCGCATGTGGAGCATTCGTTTGTGTGGGATGCTCTACCAGGTTCATTCCCAGATAATGCACTAAACGGCACTAAGCATAGAGTGTGAAAACTGAGTTTGCTTGAGAGCTGCTTGGAAGCCTGATGGTGTGTGAAGTTAGTGAGCCAAATGGAGTTGTTCTCCCACAGAACCACTCGGCTGATCCTTCTTCAATATGCCCTTCACCAACATGCAGTGTTTCCTTGATTAAATTAGCTCTCACACCAATATTTGCGTCTAGAGCCTTTGCATTGAGTGCTATCTGAAAACGGCTGTGGCGCTGAAGTTGCCTGTGAATGTGGAGTTGGTGGCATGTGAAACCCGCAAGTGGAACATTCGTAAGTGTGGGATGTTCTACCATGTTCATTCCTAGATAATGTAATCAAAGGGCATTAAGCATAGAGTGTAAAAAACTGAGTTTCCTTGAGAGCTGCTTGGAAGCCTGATGGTGTGTGAAGTTAGTGAGCCAAATGAGTTGTTCTCCACAAGAACCACTCGGCTGATCCTTCTTCAATATGCCCTTCACCAACATACAGTGTTTCCTTGATTGAATTAGCTCTCACACCAATATTTGCGTCTAGAGCCTTTGCATTGAGGGCTATCTGAAAACGGCTGTGGCGCTGAAGTTGCCTGAGAATGTGGAGTTGGTGGCATGTGAAACCCGCATGTGGAGCATTCGTTTGTGTGGGATACTCTACCAGGTTTCATTCCCAGATAATGCACTAAACGGGCACTAAGCATAGAGTGTGAAAACTGAGTTTCCTTGAGAGCTGCTTGGAAGCCTGATGGTGTGTGAAGTTAGTGAGCCAAATGGAGTTGTTCTCCCACAAGAACCACTTGGCTGATCCTTCTTCAATATGCCCTTCACCAACATGCAGTGTTTCCTTGATTGAATTAGCTCTCACACCAATATTTGCGTCTAGAGCCTTTGCATTGAGTGCTATCTAAAAACGGCTGTGGCGCTGAAGTTGCCTGTGAATGTGGAGTTGGTGCATGTGAAACCCGCAAGTGGAGCATTCGGTTTTTGTGGGATGCTCTACCAGGTTCATTCCTAGATAATGCACTCAAAGGCACTAAGCATAGAGTGTGAAAACTGAGTTTCCTTGAGAGCTGCTGGAAGCCTGATGGTGTGTGAAGTTAGTGAGCCAAATGGAGTTGTTCTCCCACAAGAACCACTCGGCTGATCCTTCTTCAATATGCCCTTCACCAACATGCAGTGTTTCCTTGATTGAATTAGCTCTCACACCAATATTTGCGTCTAGAGCCTTTGCATTGAGGGCTATCTGAAAACGGCTGTGGCGCTGAAGTTGCCTGTGAATGTGGAGTTGGTGGCATGTGAAACCCGCATGTGGAGCATTCGTTTGTGTGGGATGCTCTACCAGGTTCATTCCTAGATAATGCACTCAAAGGGTACTAAACATAGAGTGTGAAAACTGAGTTTCCTTGAGAGCTGCTTGGAAGCCTGATGGTGTGTGAAGTTAGTGAGCCAAATGGAGTTGTTCTCCCACAAGAACCACTCGGCTGATCCTTCTTCAATATGCCCTTCACCAACATGCAGTGTTTCCTTGATTGAATTAGCTCTCACACCAATATTTGCGTCTAGAGCCTTTGCATTGAGGGCTATCTGAAAACGGCTGTGGCGCTGAAGTTGCCTGAGAATGTGGAGTTGGTGGCATGTGAAACCCGCATGTGGAGCATTCGTTTGTGTGGGATGCTCTACCAGGTTCATTCCCAGATAATGCACTAAACGGGCACTAATCATAGAGTGTGAAAACTGAGTTTCCTTGAGAGCTGCTTGGAAGCCTGATGGTGTGTGAAGTTAGTGAGCCAAATGGAGTTGTTCTCCCACAAGAACCACTCGGCTGATCCTTCTTCAATATGCCCTTCACCAACATGCAGTGTTTCCTTGATTGAATTAGCTCTCACACCAATATTTGCGTCTAGAGCCTTAGCATTGAGGGCTATCTGAAAACGGCTGTGGCGCTGAAGTTGCCTGTGAATGTGGAGTTGGTGGCATGTGAAACCCGCATGTGGAGCATTCGTTTGTGTGGGATGCTCTACCAGCTTCATTCCCAGATAATGCACTAAACGGGCACTAAGCATAGAGTGTGAAAACTGAGTTTGCTTGAGAGCTGCTTGGAAGCCTGATGGTGTGTGAAGTTAGTGAGCCAAATGGAGTTGTTCTCCCACAAGAACCACTCGGCTGATCCTTCTTCAATATGCCCTCACCAACATGCAGTGTTTCCTTGATTGAATTAGCTCTCACACCAATATTTGCGTCTAGAGCCTTTGCATTGAGTGCTGCCTGAAAACGGCTGTGGCGCTGAAGTTGCCTGAGAATGTGGAGTTGGTGGCATGTGAAACCGCATGTGGAGCATTCGTAAGTGTGGGATGCTCTACCAGGTTCATTCCTAGATAATGTAATCAAAGGGCATTAAGCATAGAGTGTGAAAACTGAGTTTCCTTGAGAGCTGCTTGGAAGCCTGATGGTGTGTGAAGTTAGTGAGCCAAATGGAGTTGTTCTCCCACAAGAACCACTCGGCTGATCCTTCTTCAATATGCCCTTCACCAACATACAGTGTTTCCTTGATTGAATTAGCTCTCACACAATATTTGCGTCTAGAGCCTTTGCATGGAGGGCTATCTGAAAACGGCTGTGGCGCTGAAGTTGCCTGAGAATGTGGAGTTGGTGGCATGTGAAACCCGCATGTGGAGCATTCGTTTGTGTGGGATGCTCTCCAAGCTTCATTTCAGTCCTAGGCATACAAAGGGCACTAAGCATAGAGTGTGAAAACTGAGTTTCCTTGAGAGCTGCTTGGAAGCCTGATGGTGAGTGAAGTTAGTGAGCCAAATGGAGTTGTTCTCCCACAAGAACCACTCGGCTGATCCTTCTTCAATATGCCCTTCACCAACATGCATTGTTTCCTTGATTGAATTAGCTCTCACACCAATATTTGCGTCTAGAACCTTTGCATTGAGGGCTATCTGAAAACGGCTGTGGCGCTGAAGTTGCCTGTGAATGTGGAGTTGGTGGCATGTGAAACCCGCATGTGGAGCATTCGTTTGTGCGGGATGCTCTACCAGGTTCATTCCTAGATAATGCACTCAAAGGGCACTAAGCATAGAGTGTGAAAACTGAGTTTCCTTGAGAGCTGCTCAGAAGCCTGATGGTGTGTGAAGTTAGTGAGCCAAATGGAGTTGTTCTCCCACAAGAACCACTCAGCTGATCCTTCTTCAATATGCCCTTCACCAACATGCAGTGTTTCCTTGATTGAATTAGCTCTCACACCAATATTTGCGTCTAGAGCCTTTGCATTGAGGGCTATCTGAAAACGGCTGTGGCGCTGAAGTTGCCTGTGAATGTGGAGTTGGTGGCATGTGAAACCCGCATGTGGAGCATTCGTTTGTGTGGGATGCTCTACCAGGTTCATTCCTAGATAATGCACTCAAGGTGCACTTAACATAGAGTGTGAAAACTGAGTTTCCTTGAGAGCTGCTTGGAAGCCTGATGGTGTGTGAAGTTAGTGAGCCAAATGGAGTTGTTCTCCCACAAGAACCACTCGGCTGATCCTTCTTCAATATGCCCTTCACCAACATGCAGTGTTTCCTTGATTGAATTAGCTCTCACACCAATATTTGCGTCTAGAGCCTTTGCATTGAGGGCTATCTGAAAATGGCTGTGGCGCTGAAGTTGCCTGTGAATGTGGAGTTGGTGGCATGTGAAACCTGCATGTGGAGCATTCGTTTGTGTCTGATGCTCTACCAGGTTCATTTCAGTCCTAGCCATACAAAGGGCACTAAGCATAGAGTGTGAAAACTGAGTTTGCTTGAGAGCTGCTTGGAAGCCTGATGGTGTGTGAAGTTAGTGAGCCAAATGGAGTTGTTCTCCCACAAGAACCACTCGGCTGATCCTTCTTCAATATGCCCTTCACCAACTTGCAGTGTTTCCTTGATTGAATTAGCTCTCACACCAATATTAGTGTCTAGAGCCTTTGCAATGAGGGCTATCTGAAAACGGCTGTGGCGCTGAAGTTGCCTGTGAATGTGGAGTTGGTGGCATGTGAAACCCGCATGTGGAGCATTCGTTTGTGTGGGATGCTCTACCAGGTTCATTCCTAGATAATGCACTCAAAGGGCACTAAGCATAGAGTGTGAAAACTGAGTTTCCTTGAGAGCTGCTTGGAAGCCTGATGGTGTGTGAAGTTAGTGAGCCAAATGGAGTTGTTCTCCCACAAGAACCACTCGGCTGATCCTTCTTCAATATGCCCTTCACCAACATGCAGTGTTTCCTTGATTGAATTAGCTCTCACACCAATATTTGCGTCTAGAGCCTTTGCATTGAGGGCTATCTGAAAACGGCTGTGGCGCTGAAGTTGCCTGTGAATGTGGAGTTGGTGGCATGTAAAACCCGCATGTGAATCAATCGTTTGTGTGGGATGCTCTACCAGGTTCATTCCTAGATAATGCACTCAAAGGGCACTAAACATAGAGTGTGAAAACTGAGTTTCCTTGAGAGCTGCTTGGAAGCCTGATGGTGTGTGAAGTTAGTGAGCCAAATGGAGTTGTTCTCCCACAAAAACCACTCGGCTGATCCTTCTTCAATATGCCCTTCACCAACATGCAGTGTTTCCTTGATTGAATTAGCTCTCACACCAATATTTGCGTCTAGAGCCTTTGCATTGAGGGCTATCTGAAAACGGCTGTGGCACTGAGGTTGCCTGTGAATGTGGAGTTGGTGGCATGTGAAACCCGCATGTGGAGCATTCGTTTGTGTGGGATGCTCTACCAGGTTCATTCCTAGATAATGCACTCAAAGGGCACTAAGCATAGAGTGTGAAAACTGAGTTTCCTTGAGAGCTGCTTGGAAGCCTGATGGTGTGTGAAGTTAGTGAGCCAAATGGAGTTGTTCTCCCACAAGAACCACTCGGCTGATCCTTCTTCAATATGCCCTTCACCAACATGCAGTGTTTCCTTGATTGAATTAGCTCTCACACCAATATTTGCGTCTAGAGCCTTTGCATTGAGGGCTATCTGAAAACGGCTGTGGCGCTGAAGTTGCCTGTGAATGTGGAGTTGGTGGCATGTGAAACCCGCATGGGGAGCATTCGTTTGTGTGGGATGCTCTACCAGGTTCATTCCTAGATAATGCACTCAAAGGGCACTAAGCATAGAGTGTGAAAACTGAGTTTCCTTGAGAGCTGCTTGGAAGCCTGATGGTGTGTGAAGTTAGTGAGCCAAATGGAGTTGTTCTCCCACAAGAACCACTCGGCTGATCCTTCTTCAATATGCCCTTCACCAACATGCAGTGTTTCCTTGATTGAATTAGCTCTCACACCAATATTTGCGTCTAGAGCCTTTGCATTGAGGGCTATCTGAAAACGGCTGTGGCGCTGAAGTTGCCTGTGAATGTGGAGTTGGTGGCATGTGAAACCCGCATGTGGAGCATTCGTTTGTGTGGGATGCTCTCCAAGCTTCATTTCAGTCCAAGGCATACAAAGGGCACTAAGCATAGAGTGTGAAAACTGAGTTTCCTTGAGAGCTGCTTGGAAGCCTGATGGTGTGTGAAGTTAGTGAGCCAAATGGAGTTGTTCTCCCACAAGAACCACTCGGCTGATCCTTCTTCAATATGCCCTTCACCAACATGCAGTGTTTCCTTGATTGAATTAGCTCTCACACCAATATTTGCGTCTAGAGCCTTTGCATTGAGGGCTATCTGAAAACGGCTGTGGCGCTGAGGTTGCCTGTGAATGTGGAGTTGGTGGCATGTGAAACCCGCATGTGGAGCATTCGTTTGTGTGGGATGCTCTACCAGCTTCATTCCTAGATAATGCACTCAAAGGGCACTAAGCATAGAGTGTGAAAACTGAGTTTCCTTGAGAGCTGCTCGGAAGCCTGATGGTGTGTGAAGTTAGTGAGCCAAATGGAGTTGTTCTCCCACAAGAACCACTCGGCTGATCCTTCTTCAATATGCCCTTCACCAACATGCAGTGTTTCCTTGATTGAATTAGCTCTCACACCAATATTTGCGTCTAGAGCCTTTGCATTGAGGGCTATCTGAAAACGGCTGTGGCGCTGAAGTTGCCTGTGAATGTGGAGTTGGTGGCATGTGAAACCCGCATGTGGAGCATTCGTTTGTGTGGGATGCTCTACCAGGTTCATTCCTAGATAATGCACTCAAAGTGCACTAAACATAGAGTGTGAAAACTGAGTTTCCTTGAGAGCTGCTTGGAAGCCTGATGGTGTGTGAAGTTAGTGAGCCAAATGGAGTTGTTCTCCCACAAGAACCACTCGGCTGATCCTTCTTCAATATGCCCTTCACCAACATGCAGTGTTTCCTTGATTGAATTAGCTCTCACACCAATATTTGCGTCTAGAGCCTTTGCATTGAGGGCTATCTGAAAATGGCTGTGGCGCTGAAGTTGCCTGTGAATGTGGAGTTGGTGGCATGTGAAACCTGCATGTGGAGCATTCGTTTGTGTCTGATGCTCTACCAGGTTCATTTCAGTCCTAGCCATACAAAGGGCACTAAGCATAGAGTGTGAAAACTGAGTTTCCTTGAGAGCTGCTTGGAAGCCTGATGGTGTGTGAAGTTAGTGAGCCAAATGGAGTTGTTCTCCCACAAGAACCACTCGGCTGATCCTTCTTCAATATGCCCTTCACCAACATGCAGTGTTTCCTTGATTGAATTAGCTCTCACACCAATATTTGCGTCTAGAGCCTTTGCATTGAGGGCTATCTGAAAACGGCTGTGGCGCTGAAGTTGCCTGTGAATGTGGAGTTGGTGGCATGTGAAACCCGCATGTGGAGCATTCGTTTGTGTGGGATGCTCTACCAGGTTCATTTCAGTCCTAGCCATACAAAGGGCACTAAGCATAGAGTGTGAAAACTGAGTTTGCTTGAGAGCTGCTTGGAAGCCTGATGGTGTGTGAAGTTAGTGAGCCAAATGGAGTTGTTCTCCCACAAGAACCACTCGGCTGATCCTTCTTCAATATGCCCTTCACCAACATGCAGTGTTTCCTTGATTGAATTAGCTCTCACACCAATATTTGCGTCTAGAGCCTTTGCATTGAGGGCTATCTGAAAACGGCTGTGGCGCTGAAGTTGCCTGTGAATGTGGAGTTGGTGGCATGTGAAACCCGCATGTGGAGCATTCGTTTGTGTGGGATGCTCTACCAGATTCATTCCTAGATAATGCACTCAAAGGGCACTAAGCATAGAGTGTGAAAACTGAGTTTCCTTGAGAGATGCTTGGAAGCCTGATGGTGTGTGAAGTTAGTGAGCCAAATGGAGTTGTTCTCCCACAAGAACCACTCGGCTGATCCTTCTTCAATATGCCCTTCACCAACATGCAGTGTTTCCTTGATTGAATTAGCTCTCACACCAATATTTGCGTCTAGAGCCTTTGCATTGAGGGCTATCTGAAAACGGCTGTGGCACTGAAGTTGCCTGTGAATGTGGAGTTGGTGGCATGTGAAACCCGCATGTGGAGCATTCGTTTGTGTGGGATGCTGACCAAGCTTCATTTCAGTCGTAGGCACACAAAGAGCACTAAGCATAGAGTGTGAAAACTGAGTTTCCTTGAGAGCTGCTTGGAAGCCTGATGGTGTGTGAAGTTAGTGAGCCAAATGGAGTTGTTCTCCCACAAGAACCACTCGGCTGATCCTTCTTCAATATGCCCTTCACCAACATGCAGTGTTTCCTTGATTGAATTAGCTCTCACACCAATATTTGCGTCTAGAGCCTTTGCATTGAGGGCTATCTGAAAACGGCTGTGGCGCTGAAGTTGCCTGAGAATGTGGAGTTGGTGGCATGTGAAACCCGCATGTGGAGCATTCGTTTGTGTGGGATGCTCTACCAGGTTCATTCCCAGATAATGCACTAAACGGGCACTAAGCATAGAGTGTGAAAACTGAGTTTGCTTGAGAGCTGCTTGGAAGCCTGATGGTGTGTGAAGTTAGTGAGCCAAATGGAGTTGTTCTCCCACAAGAACCACTCGGCTGATCCTTCTTCAATATGCCCTTCACCAACATGCAGTGTTTCCTTGATTAAATTAGCTCTCACACCAATATTTGCGTCTAGAGCCTTTGCATTGAGTGCTATCTGAAAACGGCTGTGGCGCTGAAGTTGCCTGTGAATGTGGAGTTGGTGGCATGTGAAACCCGCAAGTGGAACATTCGTAAGTGTGGGATGTTCTACCATGTTCATTCCTAGATAATGTAATCAAAGGGCATTAAGCATAGAGTGTAAAAACTGAGTTTCCTTGAGAGCTGCTTGGAAGCCTGATGGTGTGTGAAGTTAGTGAGCCAAATGGAGTTGTTCTCCCACAAGAACCACTCGGCTGATCCTTCTTCAATATGCCCTTCACCAACATGCAGTGTTTCCTTGATTGAATTAGCTCTCACACCAATATTTGCGTCTAGAGCCTTTGCATTGAGGGCTATCTGAAAACGGCTGTGGCGCTGAAGTTGCCTGAGAATGTGGAGTTGGTGGCATGTGAAACCCGCATGTGGAGCATTCGTTTGTGTGGGATGCTCTACCAGGTTCATTCCCAGATAATGCACTAAACGGGCACTAATCATAGAGTGTGAAAACTGAGTTTCCTTGAGAGCTGCTTGGAAGCCTGATGGTGTGTGAAGTTAGTGAGCCAAATGGAGTTGTTCTCCCACAAGAACCACTCGGCTGATCCTTCTTCAATATGCCCTTCACCAACATGCAGTGTTTCCTTGATTGAATTAGCTCTCACACCAATATTTGCGTCTAGAGCCTTAGCATTGAGGGCTATCTGAAAACGGCTGTGGCGCTGAAGTTGCCTGTGAATGTGGAGTTGGTGGCATGTGAAACCCGCATGTGGAGCATTCGTTTGTGTGGGATGCTCTACCAGCTTCATTCCCAGATAATGCACTAAACGGGCACTAAGCATAGAGTGTGAAAACTGAGTTTGCTTGAGAGCTGCTTGGAAGCCTGATGGTGTGTGAAGTTAGTGAGCCAAATGGAGTTGTTCTCCCACAAGAACCACTCGGCTGATCCTTCTTCAATATGCCCTTCACCAACATGCAGTGTTTCCTTGATTGAATTAGCTCTCACACCAATATTTGCGTCTAGAGCCTTTGCATTGAGTGCTGTCTGAAAACGGCTGTGGCGCTGAAGTTGCCTGAGAATGTGGAGTTGGTGGCATGTGAAACCCGCATGTGGAGCATTCGTTTGTGTGGGATGCTCTCCAAGCTTCATTTCAGTCCTAGGCATACAAAGGGCACTAAGCATAGAGTGTGAAAACTGAGTTTCCTTGAGAGCTGCTTGGAAGCCTGATGGTGAGTGAAGTTAGTGAGCCAAATGGAGTTGTTCTCCCACAAGAACCACTCGGCTGATCCTTCTTCAATATGCCCTTCACCAACATGCATTGTTTCCTTGATTGAATTAGCTCTCACACCAATATTTGCGTCTAGAACCTTTGCATTGAGGGCTATCTGAAAACGGCTGTGGCGCTGAGGTTGCCTGTGAATGTGGAGTTGGTGGCATGTGAAACCCGCATGTGGAGCATTCGTTTGTGCGGGATGCTCTACCAGGTTCATTCCTAGATAATGCACTCAAAGGGCACTAAGCATAGAGTGTGAAAACTGAGTTTCCTTGAGAGCTGCTCAGAAGCCTGATGGTGTGTGAAGTTAGTGAGCCAAATGGAGTTGTTCTCCCACAAGAACCACTCAGCTGATCCTTCTTCAATATGCCCTTCACCAACATGCAGTGTTTCCTTGATTGAATTAGCTCTCACACCAATATTTGCGTCTAGAGCCTTTGCATTGAGGGCTATCTGAAAACGGCTGTGGCGCTGAAGTTGCCTGTGAATGTGGAGTTGGTGGCATGTGAAACCCGCATGTGGAGCATTCGTTTGTGTGGGATGCTCTACCAGGTTCATTCCTAGATAATGCACTCAAGGTGCACTTAACATAGAGTGTGAAAACTGAGTTTCCTTGAGAGCTGCTTGGAAGCCTGATGGTGTGTGAAGTTAGTGAGCCAAATGGAGTTGTTCTCCCACAAGAACCACTCGGCTGATCCTTCTTCAATATGCCCTTCACCAACATGCAGTGTTTCCTTGATTGAATTAGCTCTCACACCAATATTTGCGTCTAGAGCCTTTGCATTGAGGGCTATCTGAAAATGGCTGTGGCGCTGAAGTTGCCTGTGAATGTGGAGTTGGTGGCATGTGAAACCTGCATGTGGAGCATTCGTTTGTGTCTGATGCTCTACCAGGTTCATTTCAGTCCTAGCCATACAAAGGGCACTAAGCATAGAGTGTGAAAACTGAGTTTGCTTGAGAGCTGCTTGGAAGCCTGATGGTGTGTGAAGTTAGTGAGCCAAATGGAGTTGTTCTCCCACAAGAACCACTCGGCTGATCCTTCTTCAATATGCCCTTCACCAACTTGCAGTGTTTCCTTGATTGAATTAGCTCTCACACCAATATTAGTGTCTAGAGCCTTTGCAATGAGGGCTATCTGAAAACGGCTGTGGCGCTGAAGTTGCCTGTGAATGTGGAGTTGGTGGCATGTGAAACCCGCATGTGGAGCATTCGTTTGTGTGGGATGCTCTACCAGATTCATTCCTAGATAATGCACTCAAAGGGCACTAAGCATAGAGTGTGAAAACTGAGTTTCCTTGAGAGATGCTTGGAAGCCTGATGGTGTGTGAAGTTAGTGAGCCAAATGGAGTTGTTCTCCCACAAGAACCACTCGGCTGATCCTTCTTCAATATGCCCTTCACCAACATGCAGTGTTTCCTTGATTGAATTAGCTCTCACACCAATATTTGCGTCTAGAGCCTTTGCATTGAGGGCTATCTGAAAACGGCTGTGGCACTGAAGTTGCCTGTGAATGTGGAGTTGGTGGCATGTGAAACCCGCATGTGGAGCATTCGTTTGTGTGGGATGCTGACCAAGCTTCATTTCAGTCGTAGGCACACAAAGAGCACTAAGCATAGAGTGTGAAAACTGAGTTTCCTTGAGAGCTGCTTGGAAGCCTGATGGTGTGTGAAGTTAGTGAGCCAAATGGAGTTGTTCTCCCACAAGAACCACTCGGCTGATCCTTCTTCAATATGCCCTTCACCAACATGCAGTGTTTCCTTGATTGAATTAGCTCTCACACCAATATTTGCGTCTAGAGCCTTTGCATTGAGGGCTATCTGAAAACGGCTGTGGCGCTGAAGTTGCCTGAGAATGTGGAGTTGGTGGCATGTGAAACCCGCATGTGGAGCATTCGTTGTGTGGGATGCTCTACCAGGTTCATTCCCAGATAATGCACTAAACGGGCACTAAGCATAGAGTGTGAAAACTGAGTTTGCTTGAGAGCTGCTTGGAAGCCTGATGGTGTGTGAAGTTAGTGAGCCAAATGGAGTTGTTCTCCCACAAGAACCACTCGGCTGATCCTTCTTCAATATGCCCTTCACCAACATGCAGTGTTTCCTTGATTAAATTAGCTCTCACACCAATATTTGCGTCTAGAGCCTTTGCATTGAGTGCTATCTGAAAACGGCTGTGGCGCTGAAGTTGCCTGTGAATGTGGAGTTGGTGGCATGTGAAACCCGCAAGTGGAACATTCGTAAGTGTGGGATGTTCTACCATGTTCATTCCTAGATAATGTAATCAAAGGGCATTAAGCATAGAGTGTAAAAACTGAGTTTCCTTGAGAGCTGCTTGGAAGCCTGATGGTGTGTGAAGTTAGTGAGCCAAATGGAGTTGTTCTCCCACAAGAACCACTCGGCTGATCCTTCTTCAATATGCCCTTCACCAACATGCAGTGTTTCCTTGATTGAATTAGCTCTCACACCAATATTTGCGTCTAGAGCCTTTGCATTGAGGGCTATCTGAAAACGGCTGTGGCGCTGAAGTTGCCTGAGAATGTGGAGTTGGTGGCATGTGAAACCCGCATGTGGAGCATTCGTTTGTGTGGGATGCTCTATGGTTCATTCCCAGATAATGCACTAAACGGGCACTAATCATAGAGTGTGAAAACTGAGTTTCCTTGAGAGCTGCTTGGAAGCCTGATGGTGTGTGAAGTTAGTGAGCCAAATGGAGTTGTTCTCCCACAAGAACCACTCGGCTGATCCTTCTTCAATATGCCCTTCACCAACATGCAGTGTTTCCTTGATTGAATTAGCTCTCACATTCCAATATTTGCGTCTAGAGCCTTAGCATTGAGGGCTATCTGAAAACGGCTGTGGCGCTGAAGTTGCCTGTGAATGTGGAGTTGGTGGCATGTGAAACCCGCATGTGGAGCATTCGTTTGTGTGGGATGCTCTACCAGCTTCATTCCCAGATAATGCACTAAACGGGCACTAAGCATAGAGTGTGAAAACTGAGTTTGCTTGAGAGCTGCTTGGAAGCCTGATGGTGTGTGAAGTTAGTGAGCCAAATGGAGTTGTTCTCCCACAAGAACCACTCGGCTGATCCTTCTTCAATATGCCCTTCACCAACATGCAGTGTTTCCTTGATTGAATTAGCTCTCACACCAATATTTGCGTCTAGAGCCTTTGCATTGAGGGCTGTCTGAAAACGGCTGTGGCGCTGAAGTTGCCTGAGAATGTGGAGTTGGTGGCATGTGAAACCCGCATGTGGAGCATTCGTTTGTGTGGGATGCTCTCCAAGCTTCATTTCAGTCCTAGGCATACAAAGGGCACTAAGCATAGAGTGTGAAAACTGAGTTTCCTTGAGAGCTGCTTGGAAGCCTGATGGTGAGTGAAGTTAGTGAGCCAAATGGAGTTGTTCTCCCACAACAACCACTCGGCTGATCCTTCTTCAATATGCCCTTCACCAACATGCATTGTTTCCTTGATTGAATTAGCTCTCACACCAATATTTGCGTCTAGAACCTTTGCATTGAGGGCTATCTGAAAACGGCTGTGGCGCTGAGGTTGCCTGTGAATGTGGAGTTGGTGGCATGTGAAACCCGCATGTGGAGCATTCGTTTGTGCGGGATGCTCTACCAGGTTCATTCCTAGATAATGCACTCAAAGGGCACTAAGCATAGAGTGTGAAAACTGAGTTTCCTTGAGAGCTGCTCAGAAGCCTGATGTGTGTGAAGTTAGTGAGCCAAATGGAGTTGTTCTCCCACAAGAACCACTCAGCTGATCCTTCTTCAATATGCCCTTCACCAACATGCAGTGTTTCCTTGATTGAATTAGCTCTCACACCAATATTTGCGTCTAGAGCCTTTGCATTGAGGGCTATCTGAAAATGGCTGTGGCGCTGAAGTTGCCTGTGAATGTGGAGTTGGTGGCATGTGAAACCCGCATGTGGAGCATTCGTTTGTGTGGGATGCTCTACCAGGTTCATTCCTAGATAATGCACTCAAGGTGCACTTAACATAGAGTGTGAAAACTGAGTTTCCTTGAGAGCTGCTTGGAAGCCTGATGGTGTGTGAAGTTAGTGAGCCAAATGGAGTTGTTCTCCCACAAGAACCACTCGGCTGATCCTTCTTCAATATGCCCTTCACCAACATGCAGTGTTTCCTTGATTGAATTAGCTCTCACACCAATATTTGCGTCTAGAGCCTTTGCATTGAGGGCTATCTGAAAATGGCTGTGGCGCTGAAGTTGCCTGTGAATGTGGAGTTGGTGGCATGTGAAACCTGCATGTGGAGCATTCGTTTGTGTCTGATGCTCTACCAGGTTCATT
Organism: Ochotona princeps; assembly: GCF_030435755.1. Classification (NCBI taxonomy): domain Eukaryota; kingdom Metazoa; phylum Chordata; class Mammalia; order Lagomorpha; family Ochotonidae; genus Ochotona; species Ochotona princeps. Next base: position 36,505 of record NW_026699141.1, on the reverse strand, counting down.
TCAGTCCTAGGCATACAAAGGGCACTAAGCATAGAGTGTGAAAACTGAGTTTGCTTGAGAGCTGCTTGGAAGCCTGATGGTGTGTGAAGTTAGTGAGCCAAATGGAGTTGTTCTCCCACAAGAACCACTCGGCTGATCCTTCTTCAATATGCCCTTCACCAACTTGCAGTGTTTCCTTGATTGAATTAGCTCTCACCACCAATATTAGTGTCTAGAGCCTTTGCAATGAGGGGCTATCTGAAAACGGCTGTGGCGCTGAAGTTGCCTGTGAATGTGGAGTTGGTGGCATGTGAAACCCGCATGTGGAGCATTCGTTTGTGTGGGATGCTCTACCAGGTTCATTCCTAGATAATGCACTCAAAGGGCACTAAGCATAGAGTGTGAAAACTGAGTTTCCTTGAGAGCTGGTTGGAAGCCTGATGGTGTGTGAAGTTAGTGAGCCCAAATGGAGTTGTTCTCCCACAAGAACCACTCGGCTGATCCTTCTTCAATATGCCCTTCACCAACATGCAGTGTTTCCTTGATTGAATTAGCTCTCACACCCAATATTTGCGTCTAGAGCCTTTGCATTGAGGGCTATCTGAAAACGGCTGTGGCGCTGAAGTTGCCTGTGAATGTGGAGTTGGTGGCATGTAAAACCCGCATGTGAATCATTCGTTTGTGTGGGATGCTCTACCAGGTTCATTCCTAGATAATGCACTCAAAGGGCACTAAACATAGAGTGTGAAAACTGAGTTTCCTTGAGAGCTGCTTGGAAGCCTGATGGTGTGTGAAGTTAGTGAGCCAAATGGAGTTGTTCTCCCACAAAAACCACTCGGCTGATCCTTCTTCAATATGCCCTTCACCAACATGCAGTGTTTCCTTGATTGAATTAGCTCTCACACCAATATTTGCGTCTAGAGCCTTTGCATTGAGGGCTATCTGAAAACGGCTGTGGCACTGAGGTTGCCTGTGAATGTGGAGTTGGTGGCATGTGAAACCCGCATGTGGAGCATTCGTTTGTGTGGGATGCTCTACCAGGTTCATTCCTAGATAATGCACTCAAAGGGCACTAAGCATAGAGTGTGAAAACTGAGTTTCCTTGAGAGCTGCTTGGAAGCCTGATGGTGTGTGAAGTTAGTGAGCCAAATGGAGTTGTTCTCCCACAAGAACCACTCGGCTGATCCTTCTTCAATATGCCCTTCACCAACATGCAGTGTTTCCTTGATTGAATTAGCTCTCACACCAATATTTGCGTCTAGAGCCTTTGCATTGAGGGCTATCTGAAAACGGCTGTGGCGCTGAAGTTGCCCTGTGAATGTGGAGTTGGTGGCATGTGAAACCCGCATGTGGAGCATTCGTTTGTGTGGGATGCTCTCCAAGCTTCATTTCAGTCCTAGGCATACAAAGGGCACTAAGCATAGAGTGTGAAAACTGAGTTTCCTTGAAAGCTGCTTGGAAGCCTGATGGTGTGTGAAGTTAGTGAGCCAAATGGAGTTGTTCTCCCACAAGAACCACTCGGCTGATCCTTCTTCAATATGCCCTTCATCAACATGCAGTGTTTCCTTGATTGAATTAACTCTCACACCAATATTTGCGTCTAGAGCCTTTGCATTGAGGGCTATCTGAAAACGGCTGTGGCGCTGAAGTTGCCTGTGAATGTGGAGTTGGTGGCATGTGAAACCCGCATGTGGAGCATTCGTTTTGTGTGGGATGCTCTACCAGGTTCATTCCTAGATAATGCACTCAAAGGGCACTAAGCATAGAGTGTGAAAACTGAGTTTCCTTGAGAGCTGCTTGGAAGCCTGATGGTGTGTGAAGTTAGTGAGCCAAATGGAGTTGTTCTCCCACAAGAACCACTCGGCTGATCCTTCTTCAATATGCCCTTCACCAACATGCAGTGTTTCCTTGATTGAATTAGCTCTCACACCAATATTTGCGTCTAGAGCCTTTGCATTGAGGGCTATCTGAAAACGGCTGTGGCGCTGAAGTTGCCTGTGAATGTGGAGTTGGTGGCATGTGAAACCCGCATGTGGAGCATTCGTTTCTGTGGGATGCTCTCCAAGCTTCATTTCAGTCCTAGGCATACAAAGGGCACTAAGCATAGAGTGTGAAAACTGAGTTTCCTTGAGAGCTGCTTGGAAGCCTGATGGTGAGTGAAGTTAGTGAGCCAAATGGAGTTGTTCTCCCACAAGAACCACTCGGCTGATCCTTCTTCAATATGCCCTTCACCAACATGCAGTGTTTCCTTGATTGAATTAGCTCTCACACCAATATTTGCGTCTAGAGCCTTTGCATTGAGGGCTATCTGAAAATGGCTGTGGCGCTGAAGTTGCCTGTGAATGTGGAGTTGGTGGCATGTGAAACCTGCATGTGGAGCATTCGTTTGTGTCTGATGCTCTACCAGGTTCATTTCAGTCCTAGCCATACAAAGGGGCACTAAGCATAGAGTGTGAAAACTGAGTTTGCTTGAGAGCTGCTTGGAAGCCTGATGGTGTGTGAAGTTAGTGAGCCAAATGGAGTTGTTCTCCCACAAGAACCACTCGGCTGATCCTTCTTCAATATGCCCTTCACCAACATGCAGTGTTTCCTTGATTGAATTAGCTCTCACACCAATATTTGCGTCTAGAGCCTTTGCATTGAGTGCTATCTGAAAACGGCTGTGGCGCTGAAGTTGCCTGTGAATGTGGAGTTGGTGGCATGTGAAACCCGCAAAAACCCGCAAGTGGAGCATTCGTTTGTGTGGGATGCTCTACCAGGTTCATTCCTAGATAATGCACTCAAAGGCACTAAGCATAGAGTGTGAAAACTGAGTTTCCTTGAGAGCTGCTTGGAAGCCTGATGGTGTGTGAAGTTAGTGAGCCAAATGGAGTTGTTCTCCCACAAGAACCACTAGGCTGATCCTTCTTCAATATGCCCTTCACCAACATGCAGTGTTTCCTTGATTGAATTAGCTCTCACACCAATATTTGCGTCTAGAGCCTTTGCATTGAGGGCTATCTGAAAACGGCTGTGGCGCTGAAGTTGCCTGTGAATGTGGAGTTGGTGGCATGTGAAACCCGCATGTGGAGCATTCGTTTGTGTGGGATGCTCTACCAGGTTCATTCCTAGATAATGCACTCAAAGGGTACTAACATAGAGTGTGAAAACTGAGTTTCCTTGAGAGCTGCTTGGAAGCCTGATGGTGTGTGAAGTTAGTGAGCCAAATGGAGTTGTTCTCCCACAAGAACCACTCGGCTGATCCTTCTTCAATATGCCCTTCACCAACATGCAGTGTTTCCTTGATTGAATTAGCTCTCACACCAATATTTGCGTCTAGAGCCTTTGCATTGAGGGCTATCTGAAAACGGCTGTGGCGCTGAAGTTGCCTGAGAATGTGGAGTTGGTGGCATGTGAAACCCGCATGTGGAGCATTCGTTTGTGTGGGATGCTCTACCAGGTTCATTCCCAGATAATGCACTAAACGGGCACTAATCATAGAGTGTGAAAACTGAGTTTCCTTGAGAGCTGCTTGGAAGCCTGATGGTGTGTGAAGTTAGTGAGCCAAATGGAGTTGTTCTCCCACAAGAACCACTCGGCTGATCCTTCTTCAATATGCCCTTCACCAACATGCAGTGTTTCCTTGATTGAATTAGCTCTCACACCAATATTTGCGTCTAGAGCCTTAGCATTGAGGGCTATCTGAAAACGGCTGTGGCGCTGAAGTTGCCTGTGAATGTGGAGTTGGTGGCATGTGAAACCCGCAAGTGGAGCATTCGTTTGTGTGGGATGCTCTACCAGCTTCATTCCCAGATAATGCACTAAACGGGCACTAAGCATAGAGTGTGAAAACTGAGCTTCCTTGAGAGCTGCTTGGAAGCCTGATGGTGTGTGAAGTTAGTGAGCCAAATGGAGTTGTTCTCCCACAAGAACCACTCGGCTGATCCTTCTTCAATATGCCCTTCACCAACATGCAGTGTTTCCCTGATTGAATTAGCTCTCACACCAATATTTGCATCTAGAGCCTTTGCATTGAGTGCTGTCTGAAAACGGCTGTGGCGCTGAAGTTGCCTGAGAATGTGGAGTTGGTGGCATGTGAAACCCGCATGTGGAGCATTCGTAAGTGTGGGATGTTCTACCATGTTCATTCCTAGATAATGTAATCAAAGGCATTAAGCATAGAGTGTGAAAACTGAGTTTCTTGAGAGCTGCTTGGAAGCCTGATGGTGTGTGAAGTTAGTGAGCCAAATGGAGTTGTTCTCCCACAAGAACCACTCGGCTGATCCTTCTTCAATATGCCCTTCACCAACATACAGTGTTTCCTTGATTGAATTAGCTCTCACACCAATATTTGCGTCTAGAGCCTTTGCATTGAGGGCTATCTGAAAACGGCTGTGGCGCTGAAGTTGCCTGAGAATGTGGAGTTGGTGGCATGTGAAACCCGCATGTGGAGCATTCGTAAGTGTGGGATGTTCTACCATGTTCATTCCTAGATAATGTAATCAAAGGGCATTAAGCATAGAGTGTGAAAACTGAGTTTCCTTGAGAGCTGCTTGGAAGCCTGATGGTGTGTGAAGTTAGTGAGCCAAATGGAGTTGTTCTCCCACAAGAACCACTCGGCTGATCCTTCTTCAATATGCCCTTCACCAACATACAGTGTTTCCTTGATTGAATTAGCTCTCACACCAATATTTGCGTCTAGAGCCTTTGCATTGAGGGCTATCTGAAAACGGCTGTGGCGCTGAAGTTGCCTGAGAATGTGGAGTTGGTGGCATGTGAAACCCGCATGTGGAGCATTCGTTTGTGTGGGATGCTCTACCAGGTTCATTCCTAGATAATGCACTCAAAGGGTACTAAACATAGAGTGTGAAAACTGAGTTTCCTTGAGAGCTGCTTGGAAGCCTGATGGTGTGTGAAGTTAGTGAGCCAAATGGAGTTGTTCTCCCACAAGAACCACTCGGCTGATCCTTCTTCAATATGCCCTTCACCAACATGCAGTGTTTCCTTGATTGAATTAGCTCTCACACCAATATTTGCGTCTAGAGCCTTTTCATTGAGTGCTATCTGAAAACGGCTGTGGCGCTGAAGTTGCCTGTGAATGTGGAGTTGGTGGCATGTGAAACCCGCATGTGGAGCATTCGTTTGTGTGGGATGCTCTACCAGGTTCATTCCTAGATAATTCACTAAACGGGCACTAAGCATAGAGTGTGAAAACTGAGTTTCCTTGAGAGCTGCTTGGAAGCCTGATGGTGTGTGAAGTTAGTGAGCCAAATGGAGTTGTTCTCCCACAAGAACCACTCGGCTGATCCTTCTTCAATATGCCTTTCACCAACATGCAGTGTTTCCTTGATTGAATTAGCTCTCACACCAATATTTGCGTCTAGAGCCTTTGCATTGAGGGCTATCTGAAAACGGCTGTGGCGCTGAAGTTGCCTGTGAATGTGGAGTTGGTGGCATGTGAAACCCGCAAGTGGAGCATTCGTTTGTGTGGGATGCTCTACCAGGTTCATTCCTAGATAATGCACTCAAAGGACACTAAGCATAGAGTTTGAAAACTGAGTTTCCTTGAGAGCTGCTTGGAAGCCTGATGGTGTATGAAGTTAGTGAGCCAAATGGAGTTGTTCTCCCACAAGAACCACTCGGCTGATCCTTCTTCAATATGCCCTACACCAACATGCAGTGTTTCCTTGATTGAATTAGCTCTCACACCAATATTTGCATCTGGAGCCTTTGCATTGAGGGCTATCTGAAAACGGCTGTGGCTCTGAAGTTGCCTGTGAATGTGGAGTTGGTGGCATGTGAAACCCGCATGTGGAGCATTCGTTTGTGTGGGATGCTCTCCCAGGTTCATTCCTAGATAATGCACTCAAAGGCACTAAGCATAGAGTGTGAAAACTGAGTTTCCTTGAGAGCTGCTTGGAAGCCTGATGGTGTGTGAAGTTAGTGAGCCAAATGGAGTTGTTCTCCCACAAGAACCACTCGGCTGATCCTTCTTCAATATGCCCTTCACCAACATGCAGTGTTTCCTTGATTGAATTAGCTCTCACACCAATATTTGCGTCTAGAGCCTTTGCATTGAGGGCTATCTGAAAACGGCTGTGGCGCTGAAGTTGCCTGAGAATGTGGAGTTGGTGGCATGTGAAACCCGCATGTGGAGCATTCGTTTGTGTGGGATGCTCTACCAGGTTCATCCCCAGATAATGCACTAAGCGGGCACTAATCATAGAGTGTGAAAACTGAGTTTCCTTGAGAGCTGCTTGGAAGCCTGATGGTGTGTGAAGTTAGTGAGCCAAATGGAGTTGTTCTCCCACAAGAACCACTCGGCTGATCCTTCTTCAATATGCCCTTCACCAACATGCAGTGTTTCCTTGATTGAATTAGCTCTCACACCAATATTTGCGTCTAGAGCCTTTGCATTGAGGGCTATCTGAAAACGGCTGTGGCGCTGAAGTTGCCTGTGAATGTGGAGTTGGTGGCATGTGAAACCCGCATGTGGAGCATTCGTTTGTGTGGGATGCTCTACCAGCTTCATTCCCAGATAATGCACTAAACGGGCACTAAGCATAGAGTGTGAAAACTGAGTTTCCTTGAGAGCTGCTTGGAAGCCTGATGGTGTGTGAAGTTAGTGAGCCAAATGGAGTTGTTCTCCCACAAGAACCACTCGGCTGATCCTTCTTCAATATGCCCTTCACCAACATGCAGTGTTTCCTTGATTGAATTAGCTCTCACACCAATATTTGCGTCTAGAGCCTTTGCATTGAGTGCTGTCTGAAAACGGCTGTGGCGCTGAAGTTGCCTGAGAATGTGGAGTTGCTGGCATGTGAAACCCGCATGTGGAGCATTCGTAAGTGTGGGATGTTCTACCATGTTCATTCCTAGATAATATAATCAAAGGGCATTAAGCATAGAGTGTAAAAACTGAGTTTCCTTGAGAGCTGCTTGGAAGCCTGATGGTGTGTGAAGTTAGTGAGCCAAATGGAGTTGTTCTCCCACAAGAACCACTCGGCTGATCCTTCTTCAATATGCCCTTCACCAACATGCAGTGTTTCCTTGATTGAATTAGCTCTCACACCAATATTTGCGTCTAGAGCCTTTGCATTGAGTGCTATCTGAAAACGGCTGTGGCGCTGAAGTTGCCTGTGAATGTGGAGTTGGTGGCATGTGAAACCCGCATGGGGAGCATTCGTTTGTGTGGGATGCTCTACCAGGTTCATTCCTAGATAATGCACTCAAAGGGCACTAAGCATATAGTGTGAAAACTGAGTTTCCTTGAGAGCTGCTTGGAAGCCCGATGGTGTGTGAAGTTAGTGAGCCAAATGGAGTTGTTCTCCCACAAGAACCACTTGGCTGATCCTTCTTCAATATGCCCTACACCAACATGCAGTGTTTTCCTTGATTGAATTAGCTCTCACACCAATATTTGCATCTAGAGCCTTTGCATTGAGGGCTATCTGAAAACGGCTGTGGCTCTGAATTTGCCTGTGAATGTGGAGTTGGTGGCATGTGAAACCCGCATGTGGAGCATTCGTTTGTGTGGGATGCTCTACCAGGTTCATTCCTAGATAATGCACTCAAAGGCACTAAGCATAGAGTGTGAAAACTGAGTTTCCTTGAGAGCTGCTTGGAAGCCTGATGGTGTGTGAAGTTAGTGAGCCAAATGGAGTTGTTCTCCCACAAGAACCACTCGGCTGATCCTTCTTCAATATGCCCTTCACCAACATGCAGTGTTTCCTTGATTGAATTAGCTCTCACACCAATATTTGCGTCTAGAGCCTTTGCATTGAGGGCTATCTGAAAACGGCTGTGGCGCTGAAGTTGCCTGTGAATGTGGAGTTGGTGGCATGTGAAACCCGCATGTGGAGCATTCGTTTGTGTGGGATGCTCTACCAGGTTCATTCCTAGATAATGCACTCAAAGGGTACTAAACATAGAGTGTGAAAACTGAGTTTTCTTGAGAGCTGCTTGGAAGCCTGATGGTGTGTGAAGTTAGTGAGCCAAATGGAGTTGTTCTCCCACAAGAACCACTCGGCTGATCCTTCTTCAATATGCCCTTCACCAACATGCAGTGTTTCCTTGATTGAATTAGCTCTCACACCAATATTTGCGTCTAGAGCCTTTGCATTGAGGGCTATCTGAAACGGCTGTGGCGCTGAAGTTGCCTGAGAATGTGGAGTTGGTGGCATGTGAAACCCGCATGTGGAGCATTCGTTTGTGTGGGATGCTATACCAGGTTCATTCCCAGATAATGCACTAAACGGGCACTAATCATAGAGTGTGAAAACTGAGTTTCCTTGAGAGCTGCTTGGAAGCCTGATGGTGTGTGAAGTTAGTGAGCCAAATGGAGTTGTTCTCCCACAAGAACCACTCGGCTGATCCTTCTTCAATATGCCCTTCACCAACATGCAGTGTTTCCTTGATTGAATTAGCTCTCACACCAATATTTGCGTCTAGAGCCTTTGCATTGAGGGCTATCTGAAAACGGGTGTGGCGCTGAAGTTGCCTGTGAATGTGGAGTTGGTGGCATGTGAAACCCGCATGGGGAGCATTCGTTTGTGTGGGATGCTCTACCAGCTTCATTCCCAGATAATGCACTAAACGGGCACTAAGCATAGAGTGTGAAAACTGAGCTTCCTTGAGAGCTGCTTGGAAGCCTGATGGTGTGTGAAGTTAGTGAGCCAAATGGAGTTGTTCTCCCACAAGAACCACTCGGCTGATCCTTCTTCAATATGCCCTTCACCAACATGCAGTGTTTCCTTGATTGAATTAGCTCTCACACCAATATTTGCGTCTAGAGCCTTTGCATTGAGTGCTGTCTGAAAACGGCTGTGGCGCTGAAGTTGCCTGAGAATGTGGAGTTGGTGGCATGTGAAACCCGCATGTGGAGCATTCGTAAGTGTGGGATGTTCTACCATGTTCATTCCTAGATAATGTAATCAAAGAGCAGTAAGCATAGAGTGTGAAAACTGAGTTTCCTTGAGAGCTGCTTGGAAGCCTGATGGTGTGTGAAGTTAGTGAGCCAAATGGAGTTGTTCTCCCACAAGAACCACTCGGCTGATCCTTCTTCAATATGCCCTTCACCAACATGCAGTGTTTCCTTGATTGAATTAGCTCTCACACCAATATTTGCGTCTAGAGCCTTTGCATTGAGTGCTATCTGAAAAACGGCTGTGGCGCTGAAGTTGCCTGTGAATGTGGAGTTGGTGGCATGTGAAACCCGCAAGTGGAGCATTCGTTTGTGTGGGATGCTCTACCAGGTTCATTCCTAGATAATGCACTCAAAGGACACTAAGCATAGAGTTTGAAAACTGAGTTCCTTGAGAGCTGCTTGGAAGCCTGATGGTGTATGAAGTTAGTGAGCCAAATGGAGTTGTTCTCCCACAAGAACCACTCGGCTGATCCTTCTTCAATATGCCCTTCACCAACATGCAGTGTTTCCTTGATTGAATTAGCTCTCACACCAATATTTGCGTCTAGAGCCTTTGCATTGAGGGCTATCTGAAAACGGCTGTGGTGCTGAAGTTGCCTGTGAATGTGGATTTGATGGCATGTGAAACCCGCATGTGGAGCATTCGTTTGTGTGGGATGCTCTACCAGGTTCATTCCTAGATAATGCACTCAAAGGACACTAAGCATAGAGAGTGAAAACTGAGTTTCCTTGAGAGCTGCTTGGAAGCCTGATGGTGTGTGAAGTTAGTGAGCCAAATGGAGTTGTTCTCCCACAAGAACCACTCGGCTGATCCTTCTTCAATATGCCCTTCACCAACATGCAGTGTTTCCTTGATTGAATTAGCTCTCACACCAATATTTGTGTCTAGAGCCTTTGCATTGAGGGCTATCTGAAAACGGCTGTGGCGCTGAAGTTGCCTGTGAATGTGGAGTTGGTGGCATGTGAAACCCGCATGTGGATCATTCGTTTCTGTGGGATGCTGACCAAGCTTCATTTCAGTCCTAGGCACACAAAGAGCACTAAGCATAGAGTGTGAAAACTGAGTTTCCTTGAGAGCTGCTTGGAAGCCTGATGGTGTGTGAAGTTAGTGAGCCAAATGGAGTTGTTCTCCCACAAGAACCACTCGGCTGATCCTTCTTCAATATGCCCTTCACCAACATGCAGTGTTTCCTTGATTGAATTAGCTCTCACACCAATATTTGCGTCTAGAGCCTTTGCATTGAGGGCTATCTGAAAACGGCTGTGGCGCTGAAGTTGCCTGTGAATGTGGAGTGGTGGCATGTGAAACCCGCATGTGGAGCATTCGTTTGTGTGGGATGCTCTACCAGGTTCATTTCAGTCCTAGCCATACAAAGGGCACTAAGCATAGAGTGTGAAAACTGAGTTTCCTTGAGAGCTGCTTGGAAGCCTGATGGTGTGTGAAGTTAGTGAGCCAAATGGAGTTGTTCTCCCACAAGAACCACTCGGCTGATCCTTCTTCAATATGCCCTTCACCAACATGCAGTGTTTCCTTGATTGAATTAGCTCTCACACCAATATTTGCGTCTAGAGCCTTTGCATTGAGGGCTATCTGAAAACGGCTGTGGCGCTGAAGTTGCCTGAGAATGTGGAGTTGGTGGCATGTGAAACCCACATGTGGAGCATTCGTTTGTGTGGGATGCTGACCAAGCTTCATTTCAGTCCTAGGCACACAAAGAGCACTAAGCATAAAGTGTGAGAACTGAGTTTCCTTGAGAGCTGCTTGGAAGCCTGATGGTGTGTGAAGTTAGTGAGCCAAATGGAGTTGTTCTCCCACAAGAACCACTCGGCTGATCCTTCTTCAATATGCCCTTCACCAACATGCAGTGTTTCCTTGATTGAATTAGCTCTCACACCAATATTTGCGTCTAGAGCCTTTGCATTGAGGGCTATGTGAAAACGGCTGTGGCACTGAAGTTGCCTGTGAATGTGGAGTTGGTGGCATGTGAAACCCGCATGTGGAGCATTCGTTTGTGTGGGATGCTCTACCAGGTTCATTTCAGTCCTAGCCATACAAAGGGCACTAAGCATAGAGTGTGAAAACTGAGTTTCCTTGAGAGCTGCTTGGAAGCCTGATGGTGTGTGAAGTTAGTGAGCCAAATGGAGTTGTTCTCCCACAAGAACCACTCGGCTGATCCTTCTTCAATATGCCCTTCACCAACATGCAGTGTTTCCTTCATTGAATTAGCTCTCACACCAATATTTGCGTCTAGAGCCTTTGCATTGAGGGTTATCTGAAAAACGGCTGTGGCGCTGAAGTTGCCTGAGAATGTGGAGTTGGTGGCATGTGAAACCCGCATGTGGAGCATTCGTTTGTGTGGGATGCTCTACCAGCTTCATTTCCAGATAATTCACTAAACGGGCACTAAGCATAGAGTGTGAAAACTGAGCTTCCTTGAGAGCTGCTTGGAAGCCTGATGGTGTGTGAAGTTAGTGAGCCAAATGGAGTTGTTCTCCCACAAGAACCACTCGGCTGATCCTTCTTCAATATGCCCTTCACCAACATGCAGTGTTTCCTTGATTGAATTAGCTCTCACACCAATATTTGCGTCTAGAGCCTTTGCATTGAGGGCTATCTGAAAACGGCTGTGGCGCTGAAGTTGCCTGAGAATGTGGAGTTGGTGGCATGTGAAACCCGCATGTGGAGCATTCGTTTGTGTGGGATGCTCTACCAGGTTCATTCCCAGATAATGCACTAAACGGGCACTAAGCATAGAGTGTGAAAACTGAGTTTCCTTGAGAGCTGCTTGGAAGCCTGATGGTGTGTGAAGTTAGGGAGCCAAATGGAGTTGTTCTCCCACAAGAACCACTCGGCTGATCCTTCTTCAATATGCCCTTCACCAACATGCAGTGTTTCCTTCATTGAATTAGCTCTCACACCAATATTTGCGTCTAGAGCCTTTGCATTGAGGGCTATGTGAAAACGGCTGTGGCGCTGAAGTTGCCTGTGAATGTGGAGTTGGTGGCATGTGAAACCCGCATGTGGAGCATTCGTTTGTGTGGGATGCTCTACCAGGTTCATTCCTAGATAATGCACTCAAAGGGCACTAAGCATAGAGTGTGAAAACTGAGTTTCCTTGAGAGCTGCTTAGAAGCCTGATGGTGTGTGAAGTTAGTGAGCCAAATGGAGTTGTTCTCCCACAAGAACCACTCGGCTGATCCTTCTTCAATATGCCCTTCACCAACATGCAGTGTTTCCTTGATTGAATTAGCTCTCACACCAATATTTGCGTCTAGAGCCTTTGCATTGAGTGCTATCTGAAAACGGCTGTGGCGCTGAAGTTGCCTGTGAATGTGGAGTTGGTGGCATGTGAAACCCGCATGTGGAGCATTCGTAAGTGTGGGATGTTCTACCAGGTTCATTCCTAGATAATGTAATCAAAGGGCATTAAGCATAGAGTGTAAAAACTGAGTTTCCTTGAGAGCTGCTTGGAAGCCTGATGGTGTGTGAAGTTAGTGAGCCAAATGGAGTTGTTCTCCCACAAGAACCACTCGGCTGATCCTTCTTCAATATGCCCTTCACCAACATACAGTGTTTCCTTGATTGAATTAGCTCTCACACCAATATTTGCGTCTAGAGCCTTTGCATTGAGGGCTATCTGAAAACGGCTGTGGCGCTGAAGTTGCCTGTGAATGTGGAGTTGGTGGCATGTGAAACCCGCATGTGGAGCATTCGTTTGTGTGGGAAGCTCTACCAGGTTCATTCCTAGATAATGCACTCAAAGGGCACTAAGCATAGAGTGTGAAAACTGAGTTTCCTTGAGAGCTGCTTGGAAGCCTGATGGTGTGTGAAGTTAGTGAGCCAAATGGAGTTGTTCTCCCACAAGAACCACTCGGCTGATCCTTCTTCAATATGCCCTTCACCAACATGCAGTGTTTCCTTGATTGAATTAGCTCTCAAACCAATATTTGCGTCTAGAGCCTTTGCATTGAGGGCTATCTGAAAATGGCTGTGGCGCTGAAGTTGCCTGTGAATGTGGAGTTGGTGGCATGTGAAACCAGCATGTGGAGCATTCGTTTGTGTGGGATGCTCTACCAGGTTCATTGCTAGATAATGCACTCAAAGGGCACTAAGCATAGAGTGTGAAAACTGAGTTTCCTTGAGAGCTGCTTGGAAGCCTGATGGTGTGTGAAGTTAGTGAGCCAAATGGAGTTGTTCTCCCACAAGAACCACTCGGCTGATCCTTCTTCAATATGCCCTTCACCAACATGCAGTGTTTCCTTGATTGAATTAGCTCTCACACCAATATTTGCATCTGGGGGCCTTTGCATTGAGTGCTATCTGAAAACGGCTGTGGCGCTGAAGTTGCCTGTGAATGTGGAGTTGGTGGCATGTGAAACCCGCATGTGGAGCATTCGTTTGTGTGGGATGATCTACCAGGTTCATTCCTAGATAATGCACTCAAAGGGCACTAAGTTTAGAGTGTGAAAACTGAGTTTCCTTGAGAGCTGCTTGGAAGCCTGATGGTGTGTGAAGTTAGTGAGCCAAATGGAGTTGTTCTCCCACAAGAACCACTCGGCTGATCCTTCTTCAATATGCCCTTCACCAACATGCAGTGTTTCCTTGATTGAATTAGCTCTCACACCAATATTTGTGTCTAGAGCCTTTGCATTGAGGGCTATCTGAAAATGGCTGTGGCTTTGAAGTTGCCTGTGAATGTGGAGTTGGTGGCATGTGAAACCCGCATGTGGAGCATTCGTTTGTGTGGGATGCTCTACCAGGTTCATTCCTAGATAATGCACTCAAAGGGCACTAAGCATAGAGTGTGAAAACTGAGTTTCCTTGAGAGCTGCTTGGAAGCCTGATGGTGTGTGAAGTTAGTGAGCCAAATGGAGTTGTTCTCCCACAAGAACCACTCGGCTGATCCTTCTTCAATATGCCCTTCACCAACATGCAGTGTTTCCTTGATTGAATTAGCTCTCACACCAATATTTGCGTCTAGAGCCTTTGCATTGAGGGCTATCTGAAAACGGGTGTGGCGCTGAAGTTGCCTGTGAATGTGGAGTTGGTGGCATGTGAAACCCGCATGTGGAGCATTCGTTTGTGTGGGATGCTCTACCAGGTTCATTCCTAGATAATGCACTCAAAGGGTACTAAACATAGAGTGTGAAAACTGAGTTTCCTTGAGAGCTGCTTGGAAGCCTGATGGTGTGTGAAGTTAGTGAGCCAAATGGAGTTGTTCTCCCACAAGAACCACTCGGCTGATCCTTCTTCAATATGCCCTTCACCAACATGCAGTGTTTCCTTGATTGAATTAGCTCTCACACCAATATTTGCGTCTAGAGCCTTTGCATTGAGGGCTATCTGAAAAAGGCTGTGGCGCTGAAGTTGCCTGAGAATGTGGAGTTGGTGGCATGTGAAACCCGCATGTGGAGCATTCGTTTGTGTGGGATGCTCTACCAGCTTCATTCCCAGATAATGCACTAAACGGGCACTAATCATAGAGTGTGAAAACTGAGTTTCCTTGAGAGCTGCTTGGAAGCCTGATGGTGTGTGAAGTTAGTGAGCCAAATGGAGTTGTTCTCCCACAAGAACCACTCGGCTGATCCTTCTTCAATATGCCCTTCACCAACATGCAGTGTTTCCTTGATTGAATTAGCTCTCACACCAATATTTGCGTCTAGATCCTTTGCATTGAGTGCTGTCTGAAAACGGCTGTGGCGCTGAAGTTGCCTGTGAATGTGGAGTTGGTGGCATGTGAAACCCGCAAGTGGAGCATTCGTAAGTGTGGGATGTTCTACCATGTTCATTCCTAGATAATGTAATCAAAGGGCACTAAGCATAGAGTGTGAAAACTGAGTTTCCTTGAGAGCTGCTTGGAAGCCTGATGGTGTGTGAAGTTAGTGAGCCAAATGGAGTTGTTCTCCCACAAGAACCACTCGGCTGATCCTTCTTCAATATGCCCTTCACCAACATGCAGTGTTTCCTTGATTGAATTAGCTCTCACACCAATATTTGCGTCTAGAGCCTTTGCATTGAGGGCTATCTGAAAACGGCTGTGGCGCTGAAGTTGCCTGTGAATGTGGAGTTGGTGGCATGTGAAACCCGCATGTGGAGCATTCGTTTGTGTGGGATGCTCTACCAGGTTCATTCCTAGATAATGCACTCAAAGGGCACTAAACATAGAGTGTGAAAACTGAGTTTCCTTGAGAGCTGCTTGGAAGCCTGATGGTGTGTGAAGTTAGTGAGCCAAATGGAGTTGTTCTCCCACAAGAACCACTCGGCTGATCCTTCTTCAATATGCCCTTCACCAACATGCAGTGTTTCCTTGATTGAATTAGCTCTCACACCAATATTTGCGTCTAGAGCCTTTGCATTGAGGGCTATCTGAAAACGGCTGTGGCGCTGAAGTTGCCTGTGAATGTGGAGTTGGTGGCATGTGAAACCCGCATGTGGAGCATTCGTTTGTGTGGGATGCTCTACCAGGTTCATTCCTAGATAATGCACTCAAAGGGCACTAAGCATAGAGTGTGAAAACTGAGTTTCCTTGAGAGCTGGTTGGAAGCCTGATGGTGTGTGAAGTTAGTGAGCCAAATGGAGTTGTTCTCCCACAAGAACCACTCGGCTGATCCTTCTTCAATATGCCCTTCACCAACATGCAGTGTTTCCTTGATTGAATTAGCTCTCACACCAATATTTGCGTCTAGAGCCTTTGCATTGAGGGCTATCTGAAAACAGCTGTGGCGCTGAAGTTGCCTGTGAATGTGGAGTTGGTGGCATGTGAAACCCGCATGTGGAGCATTCGTTTGTGTGGGATGCTCTACCAGGTTCATTCCTAGATAATGCACTCAAAGTGCACTAAGGATAGAGTGTGAAAACTGAGTTTCCTTGAGAGCTGCTTGGAAGCCTGATGGTGTGTGAAGTTAGTGAGCCAAATGGAGTTGTTCTCCCACAAGAACCACTCGGCTGATCCTTCTTCAATATGCCCTTCACCAACATGCAGTGTTTCCTTGATTGAATTAGCTCTCACACCAATATTTGCGTCTAGAGCCTTTGCATTGAGGGCTATCTGAAAACGGCTGTGGCGCTGAAGTTGCCTGAGAATGTGGAGTTGGTGGCATGTGAAACCCACATGTGGAGCATTCGTTTGTGTGGGATGCTCTACCAGGTTCATTCCTAGATAATGCACTAAACGGGCACTAATCATAGAGTGTGAAAACTGAGTTTCCTTGAGAGCTGCTTGGAAGCCTGATGGTGTGTGAAGTTAGTGAGCCAAATGGAGTTGTTCTCCCACAAGAACCACTCGGCTGATCCTTCTTCAATATGCCCTTCAACAACATGCAGTGTTTCCTTGATTGAATTAGCTCTCACACCAATATTTGCGTCTAGAGCCTTTGCATTGAGGGCTATCTGAAAACGGCTGTGGCGCTGAAGTTGCCTGTGTATGTGGAGTTGGTGGCATGTGAAACCCGCATGTGGAGCATTCGTTTGTGTGGGATGCTCTTCCAGGTTCATTCCTAGATAATGCACTCAAAGGGCACTAAGCATAGAGTGTGAAAACTGAGTTTCCTTGAGAGCTGCTTGGAAGCCTGATGGTGTGTGAAGTTAGTGAGCCAAATGGAGTTGTTCTCCCACAAGAACCACTCGGCTGATCCTTCTTCAATATGCCCTTCACCAACATGCAGTGTTTCCTTGATTGAATTAGCTCTCACACCAATATTTGCGTCTAGAGCCTTTGCATTGAGGGCTATCTGAAAACGGCTGTGGCGCTGAAGTTGCCTGTGAATGTGGAGTTGGTGGCATGTGAAACCCGCATGTGGAGCATTCGTTTGTGTTGGATGCTCTACCAGCTTCATTCCTAGATAATGCACTCAAAGGGCACTAAGCATAGAGTGTGAAAACTGAGTTTCCTTGAGAGCTGCTTGGGAGCCTGATGGTGTGTGAAGTTAGGGAGCCAAATGGAGTTGTTCTCCCACAAGAACCACTCAGCTGATCCTTCTTCAATATGCCCTTCACCAACATGCAGTGTTTCCTTGATTGAATTAGCTCTCACACCAATATTTGCGTCTAGAGCCTTTGCATTGAGGGCTATCTGAAAACGGCTGTGGCGCTGAAGTTGCCTGTGAATGTGGAGTTGGTGGCATGTGAAACCCGCATGTGGAGCATTCGTTTGTGTGGGATGCTCTGCCAGGTTCATTCTTAGATAATGCACTCAAAGGGCACTAAGCATAGAGTGTGAAAACTGAGTTTCCTTGAGAGCTGCTTGGAAGCCTGATGGTGTGTGAAGTTAGTGAGCCAAATGGAGTTGTTCTCCCACAAGAACCACTCGGCTGATCCTTCTTCAATATGCCCTTCACCAACATGCAGTGTTTCCTTGATTGAATTAGCTCTCACACCAATATTTGCGTCTAGAGCCTTTGCATTGAGTGCTGTCAGAAAACGGCTGTGGCGCTGAAGTTGCCTGTGAATGTGGAGTTGGTGGCATGTGAAACCCGCAAGTGGAGCATTCGTAAGTGTGGGATGTTCTACCATGTTCATTCCTAGATAATGTAATCAAAGGGCACTAAGCATAGAGTGTGAAAACTGAGCTTCCTTGAGAGCTGCTTGGAAGCCTGATGGTGTGTGAAGTTAGTGAGCCAAATGGAGTTGTTCTCCCACAAGAACCACTCGGCTGATCCTTCTTCAATATGCCCTTCACCAACATGCAGTGTTTCCTTGATTGAATTAGCTCTCACACCAATATTTGCGTCTAGAGCCTTTGCATTGAGGGCTATCTGAAAACGGCTGTGGCGCTGAAGTTGCCTGTGAATGTGGAGTTGGTGGCATGTGAAACCCGCATGTGGAGCATTCGTTTGTGTGGGATGCTCTACCAGGTTCATTCCTAGATAATGCACTCAAAGGGCACTAAACATAGAGTGTGAAAACTGAGTTTCCTTGAGAGCTGCTTGGAAGCCTGATGGTGTGTGAAGTTAGTGAGCCAAATGGAGTTGTTCTCCCACAAGAACCACTCGGCTGATCCTTCTTCAATATGCCCTTCACCAACATGCAGTGTTTCCTTGATTGAATTAGCTCTCACACCAATATTTGCGTCTAGAGCCTTTGCATTGAGGGCTATCTGAAAACGGCTGTGGCGCTGAAGTTGCCTGTGAATGTGGAGTTGGTGGCATGTGAAACCCGCATGTGGAGCATTCGTTTGTGTGGGATGCTCTACCAGGTTCATTCCTAGATAATGCACTCAAAGGGCACTAAGCATAGAGTGTGAAAACTGAGTTTCCTTGAGAGCTGCTTGGAAGCCTGATGGTGTGTGAAGTTAGTGAGCCAAATGGAGTTGTTCTCCCACAAGAACCACTCGGCTGATCCTTCTTCAATATGCCCTTCACCAACATGCAGTGTTTCCTTGATTGAATTAGCTCTCACACCAATATTTGCGTCTAGAGCCTTTGCATTGAGGGCTATCTGAAAACAGCTGTGGCGCTGAAGTTGCCTGTGAATGTGGAGTTGGTGGCATGTGAAACCCGCATGTGGAGCATTCGTTTGTGTGGGATGCTCTACCAGGTTCATTCCTAGATAATGCACTCAAAGTGCACTAAGGATAGAGTGTGAAAACTGAGTTTCCTTGAGAGCTGCTTGGAAGCCTGATGGTGTGTGAAGTTAGTGAGCCAAATGGAGTTGTTCTCCCACAAGAACCACTCGGCTGATCCTTCTTCAATATGCCCTTCACCAACATGCAGTGTTTCCTTGATTGAATTAGCTCTCACACCAATATTTGCGTCTAGAGCCTTTGCATTGAGGGCTATCTGAAAACGGCTGTGGCGCTGAAGTTGCCTGAGAATGTGGAGTTGGTGGCATGTGAAACCCACATGTGGAGCATTCGTTTGTGTGGGATGCTCTACCAGGTTCATTCCTAGATAATGCACTAAACGGGCACTAATCATAGAGTGTGAAAACTGAGTTTCCTTGAGAGCTGCTTGGAAGCCTGATGGTGTGTGAAGTTAGTGAGCCAAATGGAGTTGTTCTCCCACAAGAACCACTCGGCTGATCCTTCTTCAATATGCCCTTCACCAACATGCAGTGTTTCCTTGATTGAATTAGCTCTCACACCAATATTTGCGTCTAGAGCCTTTGCATTGAGGGCTATCTGAAAACGGCTGTGGCGCTGAAGTTGCCTGTGCATGTGGAGTTGGTGGCATGTGAAACCCGCATGTGGAGCATTCGTTTGTGTGGGATGCTCTTCCAGGTTCATTCCTAGATAATGCACTCAAAGGGCACTAAGCATAGAGTGTGAAAACTGAGTTTCCTTGAGAGCTGCTTGGAAGCCTGATGGTGTGTGAAGTTAGTGAGCCAAATGGAGTTGTTCTCCCACAAGAACCACTCGGCTGATCCTTCTTCAATATGCCCTTCACCAACATGCAGTGTTTCCTTGATTGAATTAGCTCTCACACCAATATTTGCGTCTAGAGCCTTTGCATTGAGGGCTATCTGAAAACGGCTGTGGCGCTGAAGTTGCCTGTGAATGTGGAGTTGGTGGCATGTGAAACCCGCATGTGGAGCATTCGTTTGTGTTGGATGCTCTACCAGCTTCATTCCTAGATAATGCACTCAAAGGGCACTAAGCATAGAGTGTGAAAACTGAGTTTCCTTGAGAGCTGCTTGGAAGCCTGATGGTGTGTGAAGTTAGTGAGCCAAATGGAGTTGTTCTCCCACAAGAACCACTCAGCTGATCCTTCTTCAATATGCCCTTCACCAACATGCAGTGTTTCCTTGATTGAATTAGCTCTCACACCAATATTTGCGTCTAGAGCCTTTGCATTGAGGGCTATCTGAAAACGGCTGTGGCGCTGAAGTTGCCTGTGAATGTGGAGTTGGTGGCATGTGAAACCCGCATGTGGAGCATTCGTTTGTGTGGGATGCTCTGCCAGGTTCATTCTTAGATAATGCACTCAAAGGGCACTAAGCATAGAGTGTGAAATGAAAACTGAGTTTCCTTGAGAGCTGCTTGGAAGCCTGATGGTGTGTGAAGTTAGTGAGCCAAATGGAGTTGTTCTCCCACAAGAACCACTCGGCTGATCCTTCTTCAATATGCCCTTCACCAACATGCAGTGTTTCCTTGATTGAATTAGCTCTCACACCAATATTTGCATCTAGAGCCTTTGCATTGAGGGCTATGTGAAAACAGCTGTGGCGCTGAAGTTGCCTGTGAATGTGGAGTTGGTGGCATGTGAAACCCGCATGTGGAGCATTCGTTTGTGTGGGATGCTCTACCAGGTTCATTCCTAGATAATGCACTCAAAAGGCACTAAGCATAGAGTGTGAAAACTGAGTTTCCTTGAGAGCTGCTTGGAAGCCTGATGGTGTGTGAAGTTAGTGAGCCAAATGGAGTTGTTCTCCCACAAGAACCACTCGGCTGATCCTTCTTCAATATGCCCTTCACCAACATGCAGTGTTTCCTTGATTGAATTAGCCCTCACACCAATATTTGCATCTAGAGCCATTGCATTGAGGGCTATGTGAAAACGGCTGTGGCGCTGAAGTTGCCTGTGAATGTGGAGTTGGTGGCATGTGAAACCCGCATGTGGAGCATTCGTTTGTATGGGATGCTCACCAAGCTTCATTTCAGTCCTAAGCACTCAAAGGGCACTAAGGATAGAGTGTGAAAACTGAATTTCCTTGAGAGCTGCTTGGAAGCCTGATGGTGTGTGAAGTTAGTGAGCCAAATGGAGTTGTTCTCTCACAAGAACCACTCGGCTGATCCTTCTTCAATATGCCCTTCACCAACATGCAGTGTTTCCTTGATTGAATTAGCTCTCACACCAATATTTGCGTCTAGAGCCTTTGCATTGAGGGCTATCTGAAAACGGCTGTGGCGCTGAAGTTGCCTGTGCATGTGGAGTTGGTGGCATGTGAAACCCGCATGTGGAGCATTCGTTTGTGTGGGATGCTCTGCCAGGTTCATTCTTAGATAATGCACTCAAAGGGCACTAAGCATAGAGTGTGAAAACTGAGTTTCCTTGAGAGCTGCTTGGAAGCCTGATGGTGTGTGAAGTTAGTGAGCCAAATGGAGTTGTTCTCCCACAAGAACCACTCGGCTGATCCTTCTTCAATATGCCCTTCACCAACATGCAGTGTTCCTTGATTGAATTAGCTCTCACACCAATATTTGTGTCTAGAGCCTTCGCATTGAGGGCTATCTGAAAACGGCTGTGGCGCTGAAGTTGCCTGTGAATGTGGAGTTGGTGGCATGTGAAACCCGCATGTGGAGCATTCGTTTGTGTGGGATGCTCTACCAGGTTCATTTCAGTCCTAGCCATACAAAGGGCACTAAGCATAGAGTGTGAAAACTGAGTTTCCTTGAGAGCTGCTTGGAAGCCTGATGGTGTGTGAAATTAGTGAGCCAAATGGAGTTGTTCTCCCACAAGAACCACTCGGCTGATCCTTCTTCAATATGCCCTTCACCAACATGCAGTGTTTCCTTGATTGAATTAGCTCTCACACCAATATTTGTGTCTAGAGCCTTTGCATTGAGGGCTATCTGAAAACGGCTGTGGCGCTGCAGTTGCCTGTGAATGTGGAGTTGGTGGCATGTGAAACCCGCATGTGGAGCATTCGTTTGTGTGGGATGCTCTACCAGGTTCATTCCTAGATAATGCACTCAAAGGGCACTAAGCATAGAGTGTGAAAACTGAGTTTCCTTGAGAGCTGCTTGGAAGCCTGATGGTGTGTGAAGTTAGTGAGCCAAATGGAGTTGTTCTCCCACAAGAACCACTCGGCTGATCCTTCTTCAATATGCCCTTCACCAACATGCAATGTTTCCTTGATTGAATTAGCTCTCACACCAATATTTGCGTCTAGAGCCTTTGCATTGAGGGCTATCTGAAAACGGCTGTGGCGCTGAAGTTGCCTGTGAATGTGGAGTTGGTGGCATGTGAAACCCGCATGTGGAGCATTCGTTTGTGTGGGATGCTCTACCAGGTTCATTCCTAGATAATGCACTCAAAGGGCACTAAGCATAGAGTGTGAAAACCGAGTTTCCTTGAGAGCTGCTTGGAAGCCAGATGGTGTGTGAAGTTAGTGAGCCAAATGGAGTTGTTCTCCCACAAGAACCACTCGGCTGATCCTTCTTCAATATGCCCTTCACCAACATGCAGTGTTTCCTTGATTGAATTAGCTCTCACACCAATATTTGCGTCTAGAGCCTTTGCATTGAGGGCTATCTGAAACGGCTGTGGCGCTGAGGTTGCCTGTGAATGTGGAGTTGGTGGCATGTGAAACCCGCATGTGGAGCATTCGTAAGTGTGGGATGTTCTACCATGTTCATTCCTAGATAAAGTAATCAAAGCGCATTAAGCATAGAGTGTAAAAACTGAGTTTCCTTGAGAGCTGCTTGGAAGCCTGATGGTGTGTGAAGTTAGTGAGCCAAATGGAGTTGTTCTCCCACAAGAACCACTCGGCTGATCCTTCTTCAGTATGCACTTCACCAACATGCAGTGTTTCCTTCATTGAATTAGCTCTCACACCAATATTTGCGTCTAGAGCCTTTGCATTGAGGGCTATCTGAAAACGGCTGTGGCGCTGAAGTTGCCTGAGAATGTGGAGTTGGTGGCATGTGAAACCCGCATGTGGAGCATTCGTTTGTGTGGGATGCTCTACCAGGTTCATTCCTAGATAATGCACTCAAAGGGCACTAAGCATAGAGTGTGAAAACTGAGTTTCCTTGAGAGCTGCTTGGAAGCCTGATGGTGTGTGAAGTTAGTGAGCCAAATGGAGTTGTTCTCCCACAAGAACCACTCGGCTGATCCTTCTTCAATATGCCCTTCACCAACATGCAGTGTTTCCTTGATTGAATTAGCTCTCACACCAATATTTGCGTCTAGAGCCTTTGCATTGAGGGCTATCTGAAAACGGCTGTGGCGCTGAAGTTGCCTGAGAATGTGGAGTTGGTGGCATGTGAAACCCGCATGTGGAGCATTCGTTTGTGTGGGATGCTCTACCAGGTTCATTCCTAGATAATGCACTCAAAGGGCACTAAGCATAGAGTGTGAAAACTGAGTTTCCTTGAGAGCTGCTTGGAAGCCTGATGGTGTGTGAAGTTAGTGAGCCAAATGGAGTTGTTCTCCCACAAGAACCACTCGGCTGATCCTTCTTCAATATGCCCTTCACCAACATGCAGTGTTTCCTTGATTGAATTAGCTCTCACACCAATATTTGCGTCTAGAGCCTTTGCATTGAGTGCTGTCTGAAAACGGCTGTGGCGCTGAAGTTGCCTGTGAATGTGGAGTTGGTGGCATGTGAAACCCGCAAGTGGAGCATTCGTAAGTGTGGGATGTTCTTCCATGTTCATTCCTAGATAATGTAATCAAAGGGCATTAAGCATAGAGTGTGAAAACTGAGTTTCCTTGAGAGCTGCTTGGAAGCCTGATGGTGTGTGAAGTTAGTGAGCCAAATGGAGTTGTTCTCCCACAAGAACCACTCGGCTGATCCTTCTTCAATATGCCCTTCACCAACATACAGTGTTTCCTTGATTGAATTAGCTCTCACACCAATATTTGCGTCTAGAGCCTTTGCATTGAGGGCTATCTGAAAACGGCTGTGGCGCTGAAGTTACCTGAGAATGTGGAGTTGGTGGCATGTGAAACCCGCATGTGGAGCATTCGTTGTGTGGGATGCTCTACCAGGTTCATTCCCAGATAATGCACTAAATGGCACTAAGCATAGAGTGTGAAAACTGAGTTTCCTTGAGAGCTGCTTGGAAGCCTGATGGTGTGTGAAGTTAGTGAGCCAAATGGAGTTGTTCTCCCACAAGAACCACTCGGCTGATCCTTCTTCAATATGCCCTTCACCAACATGCAGTGTTTCCTTGATTGAATTAGCTCTCACACCAATATTTGCGTCTAGAGCCTTTGCATTGAGGGCTATCTGAAAACGGCTGTGGCGCTGAAGTTGCCTGTGAATGTGGAGTTGGTGGCATGTGAAACCCGCATGTGGAGCATTCGTTTGTGTGGGATGCTCTACCAGGTTCATTCCTAGATAATGCACTCAAAGGGCACTAAGCATAGAGTGTGAAAACTGAGTTTCCTTGAGAGCTGCTTGGAAGCCTGATGGTGTGTGAAGTTAGTGAGCCAAATGGAGTTGTTCTCCCACAAGAACCACTTGGCTGATCCTTCTTCAATATGCCTTTCACCAACATGCAGTGTTTCCTTCATTGAATTAGCTCTCACACCAATATTTGCGTCTAGAGCCTTTGCATTGAGTGCTATCTGAAAACGGCTGTGGCGCTGAAGTTGCCTGTGAATGTGGAGTTGGTGGCATGTGAAACCCGCATGTGGAGCATTCGTTTGTGTGGGATGCTCTACCAGGTTCATTCCTAGATAATGCACTCAAACGGCACTAAGTTAGAGTGTGAAAACTGAGTTTCCTTGAGAGCTGCTTGGAAGCCTGATGGTGTGTGAAGTTAGTGAGCCAAATGGAGTTGTTCTCCCACAAGAACCACTCGGCTGATCCTTCTTCAATATGCCCTTCACCAACATGCAGTGTTTCCTTGATTGAATTAGCTCTCACACCAATATTTGCGTCTAGAGCCTTTGCATTCAGGGCTATCTGAAAACGGCTGTGGCGCTGAAGTTGCCTGAGAATGTGGAGTTGGTGGCATGTGAAACCCGCATGTGGAGCATTCGTTTGTGTGGGATGCTCTACCAGCTTCATTCCCAGATAATGCACTAAAAGGGCACTAAGCATAGAGTGTGAAAACTGAGCTTCCTTGAGAGCTGCTTGGAAGCCTGATGGTGTGTGAAGTTAGTGAGCCAAATGGAGTTGTTCTCCCACAAGAACCACTCGGCTGATCCTTCTTCAATATGCCCTTCACCAACATGCAGTGTTTCCTTGATTGAATTAGCTCTCACACCAATATTTGCATCTAGAGCCTTTGCATTGAGGGCTATCTGAAAACGGCTGTGGCGCTGAAGTTGCCTGTGAATGTGGAGTTGGTGGCATGTGAAACCCGCATGTGGAGCATTCGTTTATGTAAGAAGCTCTACCAGGTTCATTCCTAGATAATGCACACAAAGGGCACTAAGCATAGAGTGTGAAAAGTGAGTTTCCTTGAGAGCTGCTTGGAAGCCTGATGGTGTGTGAAGTTAGTGAGCCAAATGGAGTTGTTTTCCCACAAGAACCACTCGGCTGATCCTTCTTCAATATGCCCTTCACCAACATGCAGTGTTTCCTTGATTGAATTAGCTCTCACACCAATATTTGCGTCAAGAGCCTTTGCATTGAGGGCTATCTGAAAACGGCTGTGGCGCTGAAGTTGCCTGTGAATGTGGAGTTGGGTGGCATGTGAAACCCGCAAGTGGAGCATTCATAAGTGTGGGATGCTCTACCATGTTCATTCCTAGATAATGTACTCAAAGGGCATAAAGCATAGAGTGTAAAAACTGAGTTTCCTTGAGAGCTGCTTGGAAGCCTGATGATGTGTGAAGTTAGTGAGCCAAATGGAGTTGTTCTCCCACAAGAACCACTTGGCTGATCCTTCTTCAATATGCCCTTCACCAACATGCAGTGTTTCCTTGATTGAATTAGCTCTCAAACCAATATTTGCGTCTAGAGCCTTTGCATTGAGGGCTATCTGAAAATGGCTGTGGCGCTGCAGTTGCCTGTGAATGTGGAGTTGGTGGCATGTGAAACCCGCATGTGGAGCATTCGTTTGTGTGGGATGCTCTACCAGGTTCATTCCTAGATAATGCACTCAAAGGGCACTAAGCATAGAGTGTGAAAACTGAGTTTCCTTGAGAGCTGCTTGGAAGCCTGATGATGTGTGAAGTTAGTGAGCCAAATGGAGTTGTTCTTTTTTCCACAAGAACCACTCGGCTGATCCTTCTTCAATATGCCCTTCACCAACATGCAGTGTTTCCTTCATTGAATTAGCTCTCACACCAATATTTGCGTCTAGAGCCTTTGCATGGAGGGCTATGTGAAAACGGCTGTGGCGCTGAAGTTGCCTGTGAATGTGGAGTTGGTGGCATGTGAAACCCGCATGTGGAGCATTCGTTTGTGTGGGATGCTCTACCAGGTTCATTCCTAGATAATGCACTCAAAGGCCACTAAGCATAGAGTGTAAAAACTGAGTTTCCTTGAGAGCTGCTTGGAAGCCTGATGGTGTGTGAAGTTAGTGAGCCAAATGGAGTTGTTCTCCCACAAGAACCACTCGGCTGATCCTTCTTCAATATGCCCTTCACCAACATGCAGGGTTTCCTTGATTGAATTAGCTCTCACACCAATATTTGCGTCTAGAGCCTTTGCATTGAGTGCTATCTGAAAACGGCTGTGGCGCTGAAGTTGCCTGTGAATGTGGAGTTGGTGGCATGTGAAACCCGCATGTGGAGCATTCGTTTGTGTGGGATGCTCTACCAGGTTCATTCCTAGATAATGCACTCAAAGGCCACTAAGCATAGAGTGTGAAAACTGAGTTTCCTTGAGAGCTGCTTGGAAGCCTGATGGTGTGTGAAGTTAGTGAGCCAAATGGAGTTGTTCTCCCACAAGAACCACTCGGCTGATCCTTCTTCAATATGCCCTTCACCAACATGCAGTGTTTCCTTGATTGAATTAGCTCTCACACCAATATTTGCGTCTGGGGGCCTTTGCATTGAGTGCTATCTGAAAACGGCTGTGGCGCTGAAGTTGCCTGTGAATGTGGAGTTGGTGGCATGTGAAACCCGCAAGTGGAGCATTCATAAGTGTGGGATGCTCTACCAGGTTCATTCCTAGATAATGTACTCAAAGGGCATTAAGCATAGAGTGTAAAAACTGAGTTTCCTTGAGAGCTGCTTGGAAGCCTGATGGTGTGTGAAGTTAGTGAGCCAAATGGAGTTGTTCTCCCACAAGAACCACTCGGCTGATCCTTCTTCAATATGCCCTTCACCAACATGCAGTGTTTCCTTGATTGAATTAGCTCTCACACCAATATTTGTGTCTAGAGCCTTTGCATTGAGGGCTATCTGAAAATGGCTGTGGCGCTGAAGTTGCCTGTGAATGTGGAGTTGGTGGCATGTGAAACCCGCATGTGGAGCATTCGTTTGTGTGGGATGCTCTACCAGGTTCATTCCTAGATAATGCACTCAAAGGGCACTAAGCATAGAGTGTGAAAACTGAGTTTCCTTGAGAGCTGCTTGGAAGCCTGATGGTGTGTGAAGTTAGTGAGCCAAATGGAGTTGTTCTCCCATAAGAACCACTCGGCTGATCCTTCTTCAATATGCCCTTCACCAACATGCAGTGTTTCCTTGATTGAATTAGCTCTGACACCAATATGTGCGTCTAGAGCCTTTGCATTGAGGGCGATGTGAAAACGGCTGTGGCGCTGAAGTTGCCTGTGAATGTGGAGTTGGTGGCATGTGAAACCCGCATGTGGAGCATTCGTTTGTGTGGGATGCTCTACCAGGTTCATTCCTAGATAATGCACTCAAAGGGCACTAAGCATAGAGTGTGAAAACTGAGTTTCCTTGAGAGCTGCTTGGAAGCCTGATGGTGTGTGAAGTTAGTGAGCCAAATGGAGTTGTTCTCCCACAAGAACCACTCGGCTGATCCTTCTTCAATATGCCCTTCACCAACATGCAGTGTTTCCTTCATTGAATTAGCTCTCACACCAATATTTGCGTCTAGAGCCTTTGCATTGAGGGCTATCTGAAAACGGCTGTGGCGCTGAAGTTGCCTGTGAATGTGGAGTTGGTGGCATGTGAAACCCGCATGTGGAGCATTCATAAGTGTGGGATGCTCTACCATGTTCATTCCTAGATAATGTACTCAAAGGGCATTAAGCATAGAGTGTAAAAACTGAGTTTCCTTGAGAGCTGCTTGGAAGCCTGATGGTGTGTGAAGTTAGTGAGCCAAATGGAGTTGTTCTCCCACAAGAACCACTCGGCTGATCCTTCTTCAATATGCCCTTCACCAACATGCAGTGTTTCCTTGATTGAATTAGCTCTCAAACCAATATTTGCGTCTAGAGCCTTTGCATTGAGGGCTATCTGAAAATGGCTGTGGCGCTGAAGTTGCCTGTGAATGTGGAGTTGGTGGCATGTGAAACCCGCATGTGGAGCATTCGTTTGTGTGGGATGCTCTACCAGGTTCATTCCTAGATAATGCACTCAAAGGGCACTAAGCATAGAGTGTGAAAACTGAGTTTCCTTGAGAGCTGCTTGGAAGCCTGATGGTGTGTGAAGTTAGTGAGCCAAATGGAGTTGTTCTCCCACAAGAACCACTCGGCTGATCCTTCTTCAATATGCCCTTCACCAACATGCAGTGTTTCCTTCATTGAATTAGCTCTCACACCAATATTTGCGTCTAGAGCCTTTGCATGGAGGGCTATGTGAAAACGGCTGTGGCGCTGAAGTTGCCTGTGAATGTGGAGTTGGTGGCATGTGAAACCCGCATGTGGAGCATTCGTTTGTGTGGGATGCTCTACCAGGTTCATTCCTAGATAATGCACTCAAAGGGCACTAAGCATAGAGTGTGAAAACTGAGTTTCCTTGAGAGCTGCTTGGAAGCCTGATGGTGTGTGAAGTTAGTGAGCCAAATGGAGTTGTTCTCCCACAAGAACCACTCGGCTGATCCTTCTTCAATATGCCCTTCACCAACATGCAGTGTTTCCTTCATTGAATTAGCTCTCACACCAATATTTGCGTCTAGAGCCTTTGCATGGAGGGCTATGTGAAAACGGCTGTGGCGCTGAAGTTGCCTGTGAATGTGGAGTTGGTGGCATGTGAAACCCGCATGTGGAGCATTCGTTTGTGTGGGATGCTCTACCAGGTTCATTCCTAGATAATGCACTCAAAGGCCACTAAGCATAGAGTGTAAAAACTGAGTTTCCTTGAGAGCTGCTTGAAGCCTGATGGTGTGTGAAGTTAGTGAGCCAAATGGAGTTGTTCTCCCACAAGAACCACTCGGCTGATCCTTCTTCAATATGCCCTTCACCAACATGCAGTGTTTCCTTGATTGAATTAGCTCTCACACCAATATTTGCGTCTAGAGCCTTTGCATTGAGGGCTATCTGAAAATGGCTGTGGCGCTGCAGTTGCCTGTGAATGTGGAGTTGGTGGCATGTGAAACCCGCATGTGGAGCATTCGTTTGTGTGGGATGCTCTACCAGGTTCATTCCTAGATAATGCACTCAAAGGGCACTAAGCATAGAGTGTGAAAACTGAGTTTCCTTGAGAGCTGCTTGGAAGCCTGATGATGTGTGAAGTTAGTGAGCCAAATGGAGTTGTTCTCCCACAAGAACCACTCGGCTGATCCTTCTTCAATATGCCCTTCACCAACATGCAGTGTTTCCTTCATTGAATTAGCTCTCACACCAATATTTGCGTCTAGAGCCTTTGCATGGAGGGCTATGTGAAAACGGCTGTGGCGCTGAAGTTGCCTGTGAATGTGAGTTGGTGGCATGTGAAACCCGCATGTGGAGCATTCGTTTGTGTGGGATGCTCTACCAGGTTCATTCCTAGATAATGCACTCAAAGGCCACTAAGCATAGAGTGTAAAAACTGAGTTTCCTTGAGAGCTGCTTGGAAGCCTGATGGTGTGTGAAGTTAGTGAGCCAAATGGAGTTGTTCTCCCACAAGAACCACTCGGCTGATCCTTCTTCAATATGCCCTTCACCAACATGCAGGGTTTCCTTGATTGAATTAGCTCTCACACCAATATTTGCGTCTAGAGCCTTTGCATTGAGTGCTATCTGAAAACGGCTGTGGCGCTGAAGTTGCCTGTGAATGTGGAGTTGGTGGCATGTGAAACCCGCATGTGGAGCATTCGTTTGTGTGGGATGCTCTACCAGGTTCATTCCTAGATAATGCACTCAAAGGCCACTAAGCATAGAGTGTGAAAACTGAGTTTCCTTGAGAGCTGCTTGGAAGCCTGATGTGTGTGAAGTTAGTGAGCCAAATGGAGTTGTTCTCCCACAAGAACCACTCGGCTGATCCTTCTTCAATATGCCCTTCACCAACATGCAGTGTTTCCTTGATTGAATTAGCTCTCACACCAATATTTGCGTCTGGGGGCCTTTGCATTGAGTGCTATCTGAAAACGGCTGTGGCGCTGAAGTTGCCTGTGAATGTGGAGTTGGTGGCATGTGAAACCCGCAAGTGGAGCATTCATAAGTGTGGGATGCTCTACCAGGTTCATTCCTAGATAATGTACTCAAAGGGCATTAAGCATAGAGTGTAAAAACTGAGTTTCCTTGAGAGCTGCTTGGAAGCCTGATGGTGTGTGAAGTTAGTGAGCCAAATGGAGTTGTTCTCCCACAAGAACCACTCGGCTGATCCTTCTTCAATATGCCCTTCACCAACATGCAGTGTTTCCTTGATTGAATTAGCTCTCACACCAATATTTGTGTCTAGAGCCTTTGCATTGAGGGCTATCTGAAAATGGCTGTGGCGCTGAAGTTGCCTGTGAATGTGGAGTTGGTGGCATGTGAAACCCGCATGTGGAGCATTCGTTTGTGTGGGATGCTCTACCAGGTTCATTCCTAGATAATGCACTCAAAGGGCACTAAGCATAGAGTGTGAAAACTGAGTTTCCTTGAGAGCTGCTTGGAAGCCTGATGGTGTGTGAAGTTAGTGAGCCAAATGGAGTTGTTCTCCCATAAGAACCACTCGGCTGATCCTTCTTCAATATGCCCTTCACCAACATGCAGTGTTTCCTTGATTGAATTAGCTCTGACACCAATATGTGCGTCTAGAGCCTTTGCATTGAGGGCGATGTGAAAACGGCTGTGGCGCTGAAGTTGCCTGTGAATGTGGAGTTGGTGGCATGTGAAACCCGCATGTGGAGCATTCGTTTGTGTGGGATGCTCTACCAGGTTCATTCCTAGATAATGCACTCAAAGGGCACTAAGCATAGAGTGTGAAAACTGAGTTTCCTGAGAGCTGCTTGGAAGCCTGATGGTGTGTGAAGTTAGTGAGCCAAATGGAGTTGTTCTCCCACAAGAACCACTCGGCTGATCCTTCTTCAATATGCCCTTCACCAACATGCAGTGTTTCCTTCATTGAATTAGCTCTCACACCAATATTTGCGTCTAGAGCCTTTGCATTGAGGGCTATCTGAAAACGGCTGTGGCGCTGAAGTTGCCTGTGAATGTGGAGTTGGTGGCATGTGAAACCCGCATGTGGAGCATTCATAAGTGTGGGATGCTCTACCATGTTCATTCCTAGATAATGTACTCAAAGGGCATTAAGCATAGAGTGTAAAACTGAGTTTCCTTGAGAGCTGCTTGGAAGCCTGATGGTGTGTGAAGTTAGTGAGCCAAATGGAGTTGTTCTCCCACAAGAACCACTCGGCTGATCCTTCTTCAATATGCCCTTCACCAACATGCAGTGTTTCCTTGATTGAATTAGCTCTCAAACCAATATTTGCGTCTAGAGCCTTTGCATTGAGGGCTATCTGAAAATGGCTGTGGCGCTGAAGTTGCCTGTGAATGTGGAGTTGGTGGCATGTGAAACCCGCATGTGGAGCATTCGTTTGTGTGGGATGCTCTACCAGGTTCATTCCTAGATAATGCACTCAAAGGGCACTAAGCATAGAGTGTGAAAACTGAGTTTCCTTGAGAGCTGCTTGGAAGCCTGATGGTGTGTGAAGTTAGTGAGCCAAATGGAGTTGTTCTCCCACAAGAACCACTCGGCTGATCCTTCTTCAATATGCCCTTCACCAACATGCAGTGTTTCCTTCATTGAATTAGCTCTCACACCAATATTTGCGTCTAGAGCCTTTGCATGGAGGGCTATGTGAATAAAACGGCTGTGGCGCTGAAGTTGCCTGTGAATGTGGAGTTGGTGGCATGTGAAACCCGCATGTGGAGCATTCGTTTGTGTGGGATGCTCTACCAGGTTCATTCCTAGATAATGCACTCAAAGGGCACTAAGCATAGAGTGTGAAAACTGAGTTTCCTTGAGAGCTGCTTGGAAGCCTGATGGTGTGTGAAGTTAGTGAGCCAAATGGAGTTGTTCTCCCACAAGAACCACTCGGCTGATCCTTCTTCAATATGCCCTTCACCAACATGCAGTGTTTCCTTCATTGAATTAGCTCTCACACCAATATTTGCGTCTAGAGCCTTTGCATGGAGGGCTATGTGAAAACGGCTGTGGCGCTGAAGTTGCCTGTGAATGTGGAGTTGGTGGCATGTGAAACCCGCATGTGGAGCATTCGTTTGTGTGGGATGCTCTACCAGGTTCATTCCTAGATAATGCACTCAAAGGCCACTAAGCATAGAGTGTAAAAACTGAGTTTCCTTGAGAGCTGCTTGGAAGCCTGATGGTGTGTGAAGTTAGTGAGCCAAATGGAGTTGTTCTCCCACAAGAACCACTCGGCTGATCCTTCTTCAATATGCCCTTCACCAACATGCAGTGTTTCCTTGATTGAATTAGCTCTCACACCAATATTTGCGTCTAGAGCCTTTGCATGGAGGGCTATCTGAAAACGGCTGTGGCGCTGAAGTTGCCTGTGAATGTGGAGTTGGTGGCATGTGAAACCCGCATGTGGAGCATTCGTTTGTGTGGGATGCTCTACCAGGTTCATTCCTAGATAATGCACTCAAAGGGCACTAAGCATAGAGTGTGAAAACTGAGTTTCCTTGAGAGCTGCTTGGAAGCCTGATGGTGTGTGAAGTTAGTGAGCCAAATGGAGTTGTTCTCCACAAGAACCACTCGGCTGATCCTTCTTCAATATGCCCTTCACCAACATGCAGTGTTTCCTTGATTGAATTAGCTCTCACACCAATATTTGCGTCTAGAGCCTTTGCATTGAGGGCTATCTGAAAACGGCTGTGGCGCTGAAGTTGCCTGTGAATGTGGAGTTGGTGGCATGTGAAACCCGC
The DNA here is from genome assembly GCF_030435755.1 of Ochotona princeps. NCBI lineage: Eukaryota > Metazoa > Chordata > Mammalia > Lagomorpha > Ochotonidae > Ochotona > Ochotona princeps. The sequence goes on along the minus strand of NW_026699141.1, from coordinate 3,796 downwards.
AAGTGGAGCATTCATAAGTGTGGGATGCTCTACCATGTTCATTCCTAGATAATGTACTCAAAGGGCATTAAGCATAGAGTGTAAAAACTGAGTTTCCTTGAGAGCTGCTTGGAAGCCTGATGGTGTGTGAAGTTAGTGAGCCAAATGGAGTTGTTCTCCACAAGAACCACTCGGCTGATCCTTCTTCAATATGCCCTTCACCAACATGCAGTGTTTCCTTCATTGAATTAGCTCTCACACCAATATTTGCGTCTAGAGCCTTTGCATGGAGGGCTATGTGAAAACGGCTGTGGCGCTGAAGTTGCCTGTGAATGTGGAGTTGGTGGCATGTGAAACCCGCATGTGGAGCATTCGTTTGTGTGGGATGCTCTACCAGGTTCATTCCTAGATAATGCACTCAAAGGGCACTAAGCATAGAGTGTAAAAACTGAGTTTCCTTGAGAGCTGCTTGGAAGCCTGATGGTGTGTGAAGTTAGTGAGCCAAATGGAGTTGTTCTCCCACAAGAACCACTCGGCTGATCCTTCTTCAATATGCCCTTCACCAACATGCAGTGTTTCCTTGATTGAATTAGCTCTCACACCAATATTTGCGTCTAGAGCCTTTGCATTGAGGGCTATCTGAAAACGGCTGTGGCGCTGAAGTTGCCTGTGAATGTGGAGTTGGTGGCATGTGAAACCCGCATGTGGAGCATTCGTTTGTGTGGGATGCTCTACCAGGTTCATTCCTAGATAATGCACTCAAAGGCCACTAAGCATAGAGTGTGAAAACTGAGTTTCCTTGAGAGCTGCTTGGAAGCCTGATGGTGTGTGAAGTTAGTGAGCCAAATGGAGTTGTTCTCCCACAAGAACCACTCGGCTGATCCTTCTTCAATATGCCCTTCACCAACATGCAGTGTTTCCTTCATTGAATTAGCTCTCACACCAATATTTGCGTCTGGGGGCCTTTGCATTGAGTGCTATCTGAAAACGGCTGTGGCGCTGAAGTTGCCTGTGAATGTGGAGTTGGTGGCATGTGAAACCCGCAAGTGGAGCATTCATAAGTGTGGGATGCTCTACCATGTTCATTCCTAGATAATGTACTCAAAGGGCATTAAGCATAGAGTGTAAAAACTGAGTTTCCTTGAGAGCTGCTTGGAAGCCTGATGGTGTGTGAAGTTAGTGAGCCAAATGGAGTTGTTCTCCCACAAGAACCACTCGGCTGATCCTTCTTCAATATGCCCTTCACCAACATGCAGTGTTTCCTTGATTGAATTAGCTCTCAAACCATATTTGTGTCTAGAGCCTTTGCATTGAGGGCTATCTGAAAATGGCTGTGGCGCTGAAGTTGCCTGTGAATGTGGAGTTGGTGGCATGTGAAACCCGCATGTGGAGCATTCGTTTGTGTGGGATGCTCTACCAGGTTCATTCCTAGATAATGCACTCAAAGGGCACTAAGCATAGAGTGTGAAAACTGAGTTTCCTTGAGAGCTGCTTGGAAGCCTGATGGTGTGTGAAGTTAGTGAGCCAAATGGAGTTGTTCTCCCACAAGAACCACTCGGCTGATCCTTCTTCAATATGCCCTTCACCAACATGCAGTGTTTCCTTGATTGAATTAGCTCTGACACCAATATGTGCGTCTAGAGCCTTTGCATGGAGGGCGCTGTGAAAACGGCTGTGGCGCTGAAGTTGCCTGTGAATGTGGAGTTGGTGGCATGTGAAACCCGCATGTGGAGCATTCGTTTGTATGGGATGCTCTACCAGGTTCATTCCTAGATAATGCACTCAAAGGGCACTAAGCATAGAGTGTGAAAACTGAGTTTCCTTGAGAGCTGCTTGGAAGCCTGATGGTGTGTGAAGTTAGTGAGCCAAATGGAGTTGTTCTCCCACAAGAACACTCGGCTGATCCTTCTTCAATATGCCCTTCACCAACATGCAGTGTTTCCTTCATTGAATTAGCTCTCACACCAATATTTGCGTCTAGAGCCTTTGCATGGAGGGCTATGTGAAAACGGCTGTAGCGCTGAAGTTGCCTGTGAATGTGGAGTTGGTGGCATGTGAAACCCGCATGTGGAGCATTCGTTTGTGTGGGATGCTCTACCAGGTTCATTCCTAGATAATGCACTCAAAGGGCACTAAGCATAGAGTGTAAAAACTGAGTTTCCTTGAGAGCTGCTTGGAAGCCTGATGGTGTGTGAAGTTAGTGAGCCAAATGGAGTTGTTCTCCCACAAGAACCACTCGGCTGATCCTTCTTCAATATGCCCTTCACCAACATGCAGTGTTTCCTTGATTGAATTAGCTCTCACACCAATATTTGCGTCTAGAGCCTTTGCATGGAGGGCTATCTGAAAACGGCTGTGGCGCTGAAGTTGCCTGTGAATGTGGAGGTGGTGGCATGTGAAACCCGCATGTGGAGCATTCGTTTGTGTGGGATGCTCTACCAGGTTCATTCCTAGATAATGCACTCAAAGGGCACTAAGCATAGAGTGTGAAAACTGAGTTTTCTTGAGAGCTGCTTGGAAGCCTGATGGTGTGTGAAGTTAGTGAGCCAAATGGAGTTGTTCTCCCACAAGAACCACTCGGCTGATCCTTCTTCATATGCCCTTCACCAACATGCAGTGTTTCCTTCATTGAATTAGCTCTCACACCAATATTTGCGTCTAGAGCCTTTGCATTGAGGGCTATCTGAAAACGGCTGTGGCGCTGAAGTTGCCTGAGAATGTGGAGTTGGTGGCATGTGAGAAACCCGCATGTGGAGCATTCGTTTGTGTGGGATGCTCTACCAGCTTCATTCCCAGATAATGCACTAAACGGGCTCTAAGCTTAGAGTGTGAAAACTGAGCTTCCTTGAGAGCTGCTTGGAAGTCTGATGGTGTGTGAAGTTAGTGAGCCAAATGGAGTTGTTCTCCCACAAGAACCACTCGGCTGATCCTTCTTCAATATGCCCTTCACCAACATGCAGTGTTTCCTTGATTGAATTAGCTCTCACACCAATATGTGCGTCTAGAGCCTTTGCATTGAGTGCTATCTGAAAACGGCTGTGGCGCTGAAGTTGCCTGTGAATGTGGAGTTGGTGGCATGTGAAACCCGCATGTGGAGCATTCGTTTGTGTGGGATGCTCTACCAGGTTCATTCCTAGATAATGCACTCAAAGGGTACTAAACATAGAGTGTGAAAACTGAGTTTCCTTGAGAGCTGCTTGGAAGCCTGATGGTGTGTGAAGTTAGTGAGCCAAATGGAGTTGTTCTCCCACAAGAACCACTCGGCTGATCCTTCTTCAATATGCCCTTCACCAACATGCAGTGTTTCCTTGATTGAATTAGCTCTCACACCAATATTTGCATCTAGAACCTTTGCATTGAGGGCTATCTGAAAATGGCTGTGGCGCTGAAGTTGCCTGTGAATGTGGAGTTGGTGGCATGTGAAACCCGCATGTGGAGCATTCGTTTGTGTGGGATGCTCTACCAGGTTCATTCCTAGATAATGCACACAAAGGGCACTAAGCATAGAGTGTGAAAACTGAGTTTCCTTGAGAGCTGCTTGGAAGCCTGATGGTGTGTGAAGTTAGTGAGCCAAATGGAGTTGTTCTCCCACAAGAACCACTCGGCTGATCCTTCTTCAATATGCCCTTCACCAACATGCAGTGTTTCCTTGATTGAATTAGCTCTCACACCAATATTTGCATCTAGAGCCTTTGCATTGAGTGCTATCTGAAAACGGCTGTGGCGCTGAAGTTGCCTGTGAATGTGGAGTTGGTGGCATGTGAAACCCGCAAGTGGAGCATTCATAAGTGTGGGATGCTCTACCAGGTTCATTCCA
>NW_026699140.1:0-43705 GCF_030435755.1 Ochotona princeps | reverse complement strand
GCAGCAGTACCAGGAGTACTTGTGGTAGCAGGAGTAGTAATAATGGCTCATTATTACCGACTTTCTTGCTTCGTTTAGGTCACTGCAGCAGCATGTCAGTGCAGCATTGTGAGGAAGTAGTGGAGGACTTACTTGTAGCAGAAGGCATACTACTGCAACGTCAACACTCATGTTTGTGCCGCTACCATCATAATCATCATTGGCAGCAGAAACAGCAAAAGGAGCAGCAGCAGCAGCAAGAGCAACTGCAACAGACACAGCAGCACACGTCAAAGAAGCAGCAGCAACAGCAACAGATAATACAACAGCAGCAGCGCGGGCAATTAAGTGAGCACCAGCGGCAGACCAGTCCCAAGTCATCCCTCCAACATACACCTACTGCTTCTTCTTCTTCGTCTTCATTTTCGAGTTCTCCTCCTCCTCCTCCTCTTCCGTCGCCTGCGGTTTTATCGCTTCTATTGCAGGGTCTTGTGAGTGGCCAGCTGCCTGCTACTTTCCGTATACAGCAGCTTGTACGGCTCTTGTGCCTACCACGCTGCAATAAACTTGATCATGTTTGTTCTGCTTGTGCGTCTTCCTCTACCGCTACTACTATTACTACGTCGTCGTTGTCTACTCCAGTGGACACTGCGACTCGGAAGGCTGCTGCTGTCTTCTCCACTTCAAGAGCTACTACGACTGCTGCTCCTTCTACTACTCACAGGGCTGCTTCTACTCATATGAAAAACGCTGCTGATGATGATGACAATGAACATGGCGGCACGCCTGCTGCTGTTAAGGCTAATGTTGAAGGCAGTTTTGCTGCTGTTGCTGCTGATGGCACTGCTGTTGTTGCGGTTTGTCCTGCTTCTTCTATGAATGATGCTGCTGTCTTTGCTGCTTGTGCTGATTATGATTGCCCTGGACGAAATTCTTCTTCGAAAGAAGAAGAGACGTTTCATCCAAAATTCGTCCCGAATGGCAATTCTAGTGCTGCAATTGTAGCGGGTGTTGCTGGTGCTGGTGGTGGTGGTGATGCTGCTGCTGCTGCAATTCCTGTGGCGGAGGGTGATGGGTGTACCGTCGTACGCAGAGAGAAGCAGCAGCAGGAGCAGCAGCAGGAGGAGAAAGTGCTCGACACAGACATTCTCTCTGAAAAGGAAAGTAAAGCGTTGCGTGTGAGTGGAGGGCAGCAGTATGGCCTGCAATGTACGAGTGTACCTACTGCACACCACCACCACCACCAGCGGAGATCTGACGAATACAGGCAGCAACAGCAGCAGGAAACGGAGACAGCACTGCGGTGCATGTCACGTAATGAGGCGAGTCAAAAAAGAGGAGGCGACGTTTTTTTCACGTGTCTTCATCGACAGAAAAAGGAAAAAAGAAAAAAAAAATCAGATTGCTGGTGCATGCGGTGGAGAAAAGACTGTTGCTGCACCAGTACAGAAGGTGGCTGGTTTTTTGCTGCAGATATATTAACAGTCCTCCACTGTTTCTGTAAAAATTGGCTTGATTCTCTACGTCGCCTTGCAGCCCCTTCTCTATCATCCATGCTTTCTACCTCTCTTTTTTTCACTCCACCACCCATTTGTCTCCCTACGTCTTCTTCTACTTCGTTTTCACTCGCATCTGCGCACCATCTTGAGGCTTCCGTAGTTGGCTGCAACCCCTCACGGCCCTCCACGGCTGCTTCTGCTGCTGCAGCTGCAGCATTATCATCCTCAGGTTGTGTCTGCAGCTCTTTTTCTTCTTCCTCTTCATCACCACCACCACGACCCTCCTCCTCCTCCTCCTCTTCGTGCAACAGCAGCAGCACAGTAGTCACTAACAGATATACATGGCAGCAGCAAGGTATCCCTACTCTATTAGAAGGAATTGCTGCCTTTCTTTCTTATCCTCACACTATCCCTTCTCTTTTTGCAATTCTCCCGACAACAAAGGTTGCCCTGCAGGAGACACCGCTTCTGCCACACTCAGAGCAAAAGCTCCAGCACCAATACCACCTGCAGCAGCAACAAGAAGAGCATAAATATATACAGCAGAGCCAATTGATAGTATCGTCACGACAGCAACAAGTGACTTACGCACTACAGCAAATACTAGAGCTACCTTCTCTAATAGAAGAAGCTTTCTGCTGCTTACATTCTATGGGCTGCAGTGTTGCTGTGCCTGAAGCCTTGCGGAAATTGCTGTCCCCCGCTGCAGTTGAGGTTACTGTTGCCCGTGGGGTCTTGCTCGCCTGGGAGCACCTCCAACAGCAGCAGCAGCAGAAGCAACAGCAGCAACGGCAGCCACACGAACACCAACAGCAAGAGCCGAAACATGACCACCGCCGCCAGCAGCAGCGACAGCAGCACAGCCAGCAGCCACTACATGCACATCATGAGCATCAGGCGAAAGAGGAGAAGAAGGACGAGGAACACATTTTGTATTTTTCTTCTTGCAGAGATCAAGGACACCCTCAGCAACAATTGCAACAGCAGCAGAAGCAGCACATGGCAGAGCAGCAGCAGCAGTACACGGAGAAGGATGAAGAAGAGGAGCATCAGGCGCAGCACCTGTCAACTAGTGGATGTGGTGGTGCCAGTGTTAATGAAGAGAGCTCTACTGTTGCTGATGACAGTCAAGTGGCTACTGCTGCTGCTGCTGTGGCTGCTGTTTGTGTAGAGACGACTCTCACAGCCGTAACACAGCGCCTTTTCCTAAGGGGTCATGCGCATGCATTTGCTCGTCAGTATCTGACGGAGTTTCTTCTGCGTGCTGTTGCTCTCGATCGCATTGCTGCCCGGGTCGCATGTGCCGCTGCTGCTGCTGCATGCTCCGCGACTGCATATGCTGCAAATGCATGTGCTGCGAGCGTTAATGCATTTCCCCCCCACGCACACAGTGCTTCAGTACTCTCCGATACTACCGTTGATGCTTCTATTAGTGCTGTTACTAATACTACTACTGATTCTACTACTGCTGCTGCTCGTACTACAGCTGCTGCTGCTGCCTGTCCTCCTCACTCGTCTCTACAGAAAGAGTATTACAGTGGTCCAGTTGGCAGTGTGTCTATGGGGAACGACGAAGATGCTGTGTGTGCAGCAACTGATGATGCTGCTCCGTGTGTACTGAGGCCCACACAGCAGCAGCAGCAACAGCAGCAGTTACGCTGTTTGGTTACAGCAGGAATTATGGGGCTTGCAAGAGCACGTGAAGCACTTGCAGCAGCAGAAGAGAAGGTTGTTTCACTGCTGCTTACCCTTTCGCAGCAATTGTTGCCACATCTTTTAGCCTGCAGCGCACCAGTAGCTCTCTCATTTACAGAAACACTGTTGCAGCAGCTCTCTGTGCTGCTGCAGTTGCATGTGTTGGTACCTTCGCCTTCTTCTAATAATTGTAATAATATGCGTAACGCACATCAATACCACTCGTCGGATGCCGCATCTTCTTATAATGACAACCCCAGTGCTGCAAGTGCCTCTGCTAATGCTACTGCTGCTGCTACTGCTGCTGATGGTAGTGATATGCTTGCTCCCCCACCGGCCGTGCTGTCACTACACCATCCGTTGTTACTCACTTTGCTGCAGCATATTCTCCTCGGCCTCTGCTGCCGTCTGTCGCAACCACCAGCCCCGCTGGATACCCTCGAGCATCCGCAGCAGCAGCAAGTGGTGCAGGGAAGGGAAAACCGACAGCACGATAGTAGAGTAAAGCAGCAGCAACAACAGCATACGACGATTTTCCTTCTCATGGAGTCCTCTGAATATCTAGAACAGCTCTTAGTGCAACTGATATCTCCTAATACATCTACATTAGCAAGCAACATTTCCTTGCCCACAACTCTAGCGATTTTAGATGTTCTTGCTGGCATCACTACTACTACTACTGCTGCTGCTACTACTTCTACTACTGCTAGTACTGCCGCTGCTGTTCTTCGTGGTGCTGCCAGTGATGCTGCTGCTAGTGCTGCCATTTCCGAGAAAAAGTCTCGTCTTCATCGTAGCACTGAGAGCTCTTGGTATGGGGACGAAGGTGCCCTCTCTATCGTTGACGCTGGCCATGCTGCTGCTGCTTCTTCTTCAGTTCTTGCTGGTGAAGATGGAGATGTTGCTGCTTCAAGTGTGCGGTGGGCCTTCTCCCCCCGATGTAGAAACACGCAGCAAGAAGCAGCAGCAGTTATCGTGTGTTCTGTGTATTCCTCTCTCTTTTGGGTATTTACGTCTTCATGATGTCTTGCTGCAACAGTGGGGAGATGAATTTTTGCTTTCGCAGTTGTCTTTGCAGCAACACTGGTATCTTACTTGCTGCTTGCTTCACTGTCTTGCAATTTCTTCTGCTGCTGAGAAACGTAACCAAATAGTCGACTCATCTGCACAAGAAAGACCAGGAGCAGCAGGCGCAGTAGTCGCAACAACAGCATCAGCTACAACCAACAGGGTTGAGAGTATTCAGCATGGTGAAAAAGAACCTGAAAAACGAGCAACAGACGTCTTAGCAGCAACTAAGACATCCGAGGAATTGACAGCTGCTATGCAATTGAGCGCACGGAACGAGATACACACAGACGAAAAGACAATCGAAGAAGCAGCAGCATCTGCATCACAAAAAGCAGTCAAATCTCCGTCTACATTGAAGAAATGTACAGCAGCAACTACAACCACTACAGTAACAGCAGTTGGTGCTGCAGCAGCAGCAGTTGGTACAGCAGAAGTAGTTGGTACAGCAGCAGCAGGATTTGGTACAGCAACAGCAACAGTAGTTCCAAGCGAAGGAGGAGAAGAAGGAGGAGGCGGTTTGTTTGCAGCAGAAGAGTCTCCTGGAAGTGACGTGAAAGCTGTCATCATTGAAAGTGAAAGGAGGGTGGATATTACGAGCATTGGAGAGTTGGCAGCACTGGCAATGGCAACGGCATATGAAGCAAACACAGCAGCAACACGCGTAACTGCACGAGGAGCAGCAGCAGCAGTAGAAGCTGTAGGAGTATTTGCTGCTTCAAATGTACATACTGCAGCTGCAGAAGAGCTGAAGGAAATTCGAAAAGAATATGAAGTAGCACACGAAGCAGCAGTAACAGCCTCACTACTACGAAACAGAATATTACGGGGCTACACGGATGATGGTCTACGTCTATTTCTGGACGGTGTCCAACTACGTCTAGGTAGTCAGGATGTACTAATACGTTCTTGTGCTATGATGCTTGCAGAGATCTTAGCAGAGCATGTGCAGAAACGAATTTCCTCCTCTGATTTTCGAGAGAACAGCAACAACGCATGCAACAAGGGGAGAAGCAACACCACCACCAACAGCAGCACTAGTACTGCTGAAAATGCTCTGCATTCGCGAACAGCAGCAGCGACCGCAACAACAACAGCAGCAGCAGCAATAGCAACAGGATCAGCAACAGCACCTCGTCCTCTTCTACGATTTGCCGAGTTACGTAGTAGTGGGTTGCAGCAGCAGCACCCCTTGCTATGGGGAGCATTGCAAGCTTCTGCTGCTGCCGCTGGAGCAAGTGAGAATGAAATTGGTCCATGGCGTGTCAAGCCCCAACATCATCTTACTGTTGCTCTTCACTTGTGTCTGCGAAAAAAAGAGGCTTCATTACGCTGCTGCTTTTGCTCCGGCGGCAGCGACTGCTGCAGTTCTTCTGACTACTTGTATGATCACAAGAAAGTGATGGCACAGACGACAACGTGCAGCAGCACATGTAGCAGCGACAGCGGCAGCACAAGTCACAACAACCACGCATGTTGGTTTCAATGCATGCGTGGAAGAGGAAAAACAGGAAGGAGAACGAAGGCATGGAAACAAAAGCGCCACAATAATACATTTGATACCACTTCTGCGACTGAGTGTCATGCACCCTGGGCCACTCAGTATGAAGGCATGCTTGAAGAGGACGAGGAGAAGACCACCGACAATCATCACTGCTGCTGCTGCAGCCCCAGCAGGAGACTTGCAGACGTGGTGCGTGCCGCTCAAAATGACGCTGATGCTGCTGCCACGGTAGTAGCTTCAATACCGGGAGCAGTAGCAGCAGCTGCTGCCAGTTCTGCTGCGTCCGCAGACGCGACAGCAGCAACGACAGCAGCAGCGACGGCAGCAGAAGCAGCAGCAAGAGCAGCAAGAGCAGCAGCCAAAGCAGCAGCAAGAGCAGGATGTGTAGAGGCAGAGGATGTGCCTGAACGTATGGGGCAGTACATAAGTGAAAGCAGCAAGTCATCAATGAAACTGCAACAGCTTCTCCATACACTTCACATTGAGTGTTTGCTATATGAACAGCAGCAAGAGCTTCAGGAGCTGCAGAGGATACAGCGAAAACAACACACACAGCGACGACAGCAGCACCGGCGAAATCCATCAAAGCAGCGAAAACGGCAGCAGCAGCAGCACCAGTGGGAGCAGCAGCAACTGGAGCAGAAGCAGCAGAGGCAGGAGGTGGCGGAGCAGCAACAGCAACAGCAGGAGGAGGGGGATGTGGAAGAGCAGCAGCGAGAGCAGTTACAGCAGCAGGCGAGTAATACAAGTAAAACGAGAAATATGATAAAGAGGATATCCTGCCCGACATCTACGAATACGAACACAGGAAAAACACAAGACAACGACAGCAGGGTGATTAGAGGCTGTAAGAGCACCGTGAGAACAGGGGCAAGCCGAGACGATTGCTCGAACAGCGGCTACGGCAGTCATAGTAATAGCAGCAGTAGTGCTTCGGCTGAGGGTAGGAGGTACTCAGGGGCAGGAAGGGGAAGCCACGGAAGTCAGAATTTGGACACTGGCAGCAGCGAGGAAAGCCCCACGAGCAACGGAAAACGCAGCAGCAACAGCGGCAGAAGAAGAAGAACCAGCTGTGCTGGTGCTGGCGCTGCTACCGCTGTTGCTGATGAGCTTCTCAACATTGAAGAATGCCACGCAGAACCTACTTCTTCTCCTGCTCCTCCTCCTCTTCCTCCTCCTCCTCCAGCAGCAGCAAGAAGCGATGGCGAGACTGCTGCTGCTGCTGCTCGTGCAGAGGGAAGTAGTTCCAATTACACCGTACACGATAATAGCTCACAGTCCCAGCAGGAGCAGCAAGAGCACGAGGAGGAGCGAGAGCGGCAATATGGGCTGGTGCACGAGGGACGGCAGCAGCAAGAGCTCTTACAGCCGTACAATACGAAAAAAGCAGAGTCGGTGCTAGCCACCGATGTGCTGCAACAGACGCTCCACGTACAACCGCGTACACAGCATGAGCAGCAGCGTGAGCACCAGCAAGAGGAGGAGCAGGAGAAGCAAGAAGGAAGAAAGCTGCAGGATGATTCTGAATTGAAGGAGGGACACGAATTGACACGAGAAGGACAGCAAGCTACGAGAGACAGGAAACAAATGGGGGGAGCGAAGGGCCGGGTTGCTGTGACTGTGCATATAGAAGAAGATGAAGGTTCTACTAGTACTGATGAGGACGACGCGTATTTTGCCTCTCTTCCTGACTTAAAGCCTTTGGGTTCTACCGCTGTTGCCACTAGCACCCATGTTTTCAGTACGTATATAGGATCCACTGCGGAACTGCGGCAGCGACAGCCATCAGCAAAGTTTCCTGCAGGTGGGGTGACACGCGCAATTACACCCCAGCACACAGCAACAGCCACAGCAGCACCAGCAGCAGCAGCGCCAGCAGAAGCAGCACGAGGGGGAGAGGGAACAAGTAGAAGTGTCGTGAGTGCAGCAAAAATTGCAGCCACTGAAGGCGGCACAGATGGCGTAGAGCCCACAGTCACGACAGAAGCGGCATTGAAAGATATATCTGTAGAAGGAAAGAGAGAAGCTGCAGAAGATGATATTAACGTAAGAAAAGCGTCGATCTCAAGTAAGACTAACGAAGAATGCTGTACATTAGTAAACATCACTAAGAGGAACGAGCAAGTAGAAGAAGAGAAGGAAGACTGTTACTGGAAGAACGAACTCGTTGCTTTACTGGTACCGCCAGAAGGAGGAGCGCGTTGTCCATCTCTGCCGCAGAGCATACGACAAGTCGTCGAGTGGCTACAGGGATGTATTCATATTTCAGACGAAAACTGGACGGAACTTCAAGTGGCTGCGAAATACCGTGCGGCAGCAGTAGCGCCTCCAGGTAAAAACGAACCGCCGTCACGAAGGTTTTATCGTATTGCTGCTGCGCTTCACTGCTGTACGCCGTTGATTTTGCTGCAGTTACAACAACAGCAGCTACAACAACAGCCACAGGAGCACCAGTTTTTCTGGGAAGGGAGACACTGGCTGGGAGGTATGGATACGACGGACAGAGGAGACTACCATCAACAGCAGCAATGGCGTTATTTCTGTCTTCAGCAGCAGCTTCAGCAGGAGCAATTGTACCTTCAGAAAGAGGCAGAAGAACACGACGACGGGTCTATGTTACACGGCGTAAGGGGCAGTCAAACAGGAGCGGCAGAAGCAGTCGTAACCTGCGGAGAGTTTCGAGAGCCCCTGCTTAGTTATCGGCTCTTTCATGCATTGCTCAGTGTTGATACGTCAGGTATCTTTCTCAGCAGCAGCAGCAGTAGTAGTAGTAGCACTGGGGATCGTGATAGTTACAGTATTGCAATAGACGAAGACGAAGCAGAAGATGATGAAAATAATAATAGTTGTGGTTTTGTGAATGCTTCAACATGTTTAAAGACCGTCCAACGTGCCCCCACACTGCCTTCTTTCTCTGGAGAAGTAGCCAGATGCGCAGCACTTGCTGCATTACTGGCTGTGCAGCTGCCCGTACTCCTGCCTTCAATACTTACTGTTCTGTGTGATAGACAGCAACACGGACTTGGGAGGCAACTACTGCTGCTTGAGGCTCTTCAGCGGGGCTTGCGTTGGCTAGCTATTGGTGCCCCAACAGATGATATTGCTCTGCTTCAAGGGAAAGATAAGAGTTATAGTCTTAGCACATCTTTACTGCAACAACAGCAGCTGGAACAACGGAAAAAAGACACGCCTTTTCTTCATGATAGACAACATACCACTACTGACAAGGGATGTGCTGCTGCTCGTATTAGCAGTAGTGATAATAGTAGTAGTAATATTGCTGTGGCCGTGGAAAGCACAGACAAGGATAGTGAGTTGATGGCTAAGGGAGGACTCAGTGCTTATACGGCTGCTACTGCGGCTGATACTACCACTGCTGCAGGAGATGGAGGAGGAGTTGACACTTCCCAAGCATTTAGAACTCGACAACGGAGAAGGAGGAAGGATCCACTGCACATCAGAAACACTCTGTCGTCACAACGCCATTATGTTAATTTACTAGCCCCACAGGCAGCTGCGGTGTCTGTACACCTGCTGAATCTGTTATATTCTAAAACATCCACGTATTACACTAATGGTAGCGGCAGCAGCAGCAGTAGTTTTTCACTGAGTGAGTTCTCACGTTTTTCTCCCGATACGATGCTGCTACAGAGACGGGCACATTGTCCAAGCAACACGGTTGAAGCTGTGCAGCAGCAACATTTAGAGCCATTGTTATGCGCTATATTCAGCGTTGTCGGCACGTGCATGCAGCAAGCAGGCAGCGCTACAGGAGGTAGCATGGGTGAAGCAGCTGCACTTGCACTTGAGACTGCGTATTACTATCGACTTCACACCAATAGAAGTGTCCGTCGGGCGGTGCTGGCCATGATCGCTGCTCTTTTCACTTCTGGCGTACGCCTAGAAACTCTTCTTGCTTGGATACAGGATGCGGAGCCGGCATTGCTACAGTGCAACGCTTCTTCATATATAAGAACCGCTGGTGCCCCTCTCCACTATTACCCCCCACTAGGGGGTAGCAGCAGCGACAGCATATACAGGCAGCGTATGGATGTATATCTATGTGGTGGTAGACAATATACTAGTATTTACGGGACAGCAAACCGATGCGTTACTTCAAGTGGCTACGCTGCTACAGATATGTTTGATGACGGCGGAGTTGCGCTGCTGATTACTGAATGGCTGACTGCACAAGCGAAGAGCGATCCTGACGAAGTTACAGCTCAACTCGCTGCTTTGGCACTTTCTGCCTTCTGCAATCTTTCGTAGTTTTCTAGACATGTGCCTGGGTCAGCGGATACAGTGTGTGAACAATTGCGGCCATAGACACTGTCTGCGTTCAGCCCTGTGGATCAGTCCTGGAGAAAATATGGGGTTAGACGTCATTTCACGCTCTGCGCAGCAATCTATGTACATGCTCTGTAAGCAACTTCTCGCAGGGCGCCACTCACACTTCGTTCTACCCTAAATGCAACAGATCTCAGCGATTCTCTGGCACATTTGCCTCCCAAAATTTGGTAATACCAGAAGCAACGTGTGTGTATGTGCGTCGTCAAACAAAACAGACAGTTTTCTCCGGATGAAAAGCGTTGGCGAATGCACTCTTTGTACGAGACAGCTACAGGGAACGCTCTGCGTTTTTCGTCACCTATCTGATAGAACAAATTCCTTCTATGTGTGTGTCTTGTGAGAGTGTGTGGTGAAATGAAAGTAATCACCACCTGAATAGGAACTAGCGTACGCACATCTGCACAGAGGTGTCTTTACAAGGAAGACAACCGACACAGCTCGATTATTTGCAGTTGTTGAGTGTATGTACACAGAGAGCATGGCTGCGCGCGGAACACCACTTGTGCCATTGTACTGGTCAAAGCCCTTTCTCTGTCGATGTTGGAAAGACCCGGGTATGTAAAAGGGTATCTGTTTGCATTTTCTGCGCTGTATCTGAGTCAATTTATTCCAGCTGGCGCATGTGAATGAATATCTAAGAAGACAAATGACTCCTAAGACATTGCTACCGTACAAATGCTCCTTTTCGTAGCAGCTTGAGGAAGTAGCACGGGAAGTGCACACACAAACTATATCTTTCCCAGAAGACAAGGGGCTCTTCATGGAACATTGTCAGCGTACGAATGCTCCTTTCCCTTTACGTGTAGCATCAAACTCCACTCGTGGCCTTGGCGCATGTTCTCACTTTGTGGCGACTCGCGCTAGTCGCTCGGAAAAAGCACACACACACTTCCAGGGGCTAGCACTGGTGTGTGTGGCGACTGAATCTACGCGGGCCAGGTGGGCCAACCGCTGCAGACCGGCTGCGTGTATATCGGCAAATGCGTGCGGAGCCGCCGTGCCTGTAGCGTGCACCAGGGTAGAGAACACAGCTGTGCAGTTTCTACTCAGCCAAAGCTTGCACGCTTCCATAAGTCTGTCAGGATGGACAGATCAGTTCGGCGGCTGAATCACGAGGTTGCGTCTGCTGAAGGTGAGACGCTACCAACAGAAGTTGAAACCCCTTCTTTCGGCATGAAAGCTGCTGAAGCCTCTCTTTTCAGAAAAGGGCACTTTCGGCAGGTGCATGTCCTAGTAATTATCAGAGGAAATGGTATGCATACTCTGACTAAATCGGCCGTTTCGCAGGGCTAATCAGTGACTACCTGAGCCGCCGCAGAGTCTTCCATTTGATATCACAGTGATTGCAGTGCGCTTGTCTACATCAGTTGTTCAGTTTGAGACGCGTTGAAAATTTTTCACTCTACCGATGACTATTTGCAGCTCCTAGTAGCAGCAGGTTGCACTACTGATTAGTCGTTGCTTCAATGTCAATTCTATTGACATTGACAACATCACAACTGTAGAATTCAGCACCATCTAGACTCCTGAAATCTCGCCATTGCGGGTCAACACCTACTTCCACGGAGTGAAGTCGTGAGTGTAGAGAGATCGCTGTGGTAAAAGCTGAGACACGATGTGCACAGAAACATCATGATAGTGGTTGCACGGACGCAAATGCGCGTCTCGGAAAGGGGACGGACGGAGAGGAAAACTATTGCTCAGGCGGAACCGCTGTTCCACGTGGAGCTTATGTTTCGCGTATGACCCTCAGGGCACGAAGCGCTGTGGATGGTCATTCTTTGAGTGTCGCCTACGATTTCTCCACGTTATCTCGATCTGGAAACTGTGTCATTCTTCCTTTTTTCTCCCTAACACTGCAGACAACAAAAAATCGCAAATGTTCCACGTGCGGCGCCTGAAATTCAGCTATGAAGGCGGGGCATACATGCTACGTACGCTACTGTGTTCCCAGTGTCTTTCGATGAGCTCCTCCCTGATGAGGCAGTATTAGCCGCTGATTTTTTTTTTCGTTACTCAGCCAACCAAGTCTTAACGTCAGGATGCGCACCGTTGTTGTCGGGCTGCAGCCGTCCTCAACCCTTTAATGCCACTTCTCACTTTGTTTTATAGTATGAGACCTCACCGCGTGCAGTGTCGTCTTCTCTATATATTGCGGCAACCCAGTGTTTCTGAATACTCAGCACTCGCCAACGGCAATGAGACGTTTGGATCGTCAGTGGCTGTCGATTCACTGCCGTTTAGGCATGTTGTAAAGTCGAAGAACGAGGTTACCAAAGGGAGACCGACACTGCCAAACCAGATCAGTCGCACTGTATCTAAGTTGTAGCAAGTCTCTGCACAAAGAGAAAGCCGTCTCCACGCAATCTGTGTACTTTTCTGTTGCTCTGATTCGACGCTACGCAGCAGGAGAGTAGCTTTGGTGTTTGCCACCACTCAGATTGACGACCAACGAGAAGTTGCAGAGGATGCCGTTGCCACAGGTGATGCAGTTTTCTGGAGACTGACCGCGAGTGTTTGCCCTGGCGTACAGATATAAGGAATTTGTGATCGTTAGGGCCTTAAGACAGGACCAGGCTAGAGATATGTATGTGCCAGGGTAAAGTGACGTCGCGAGCGAGAATTACTCTTGTAAGCTCTTCGCACATTTGCGTACGAGGCTGGGACAAGTAAAAAAGTGATTCAATAGTCACCGGCTACGTTGCCTACGGGGCTGGACTAAGTAAAAGACTGGTTTTGAAAGCTATCAGCTGCATTACTTGGAGTAGACTGCGCGATTGCAAACTCAGCAGTGCCTTAGTAGGACAAGTGTTCTGTGTGTTTGACACACATGCAGCAGGACGGACACGTTACGTCACGCTTCCCCTCTGCCGTCATACCTCGTAGAGGCAAATATAGGCTGTATATTTCGTATACCTGCCGGACCAACTATGTTCGAGCCCTATGCATGTACATTTAGAAGTTGCTGCACAGGAGGTGGTCTTCTTCGGCTACCAAAGCTCTCGAAGCTGAGTCGTGTACTCGGGCTACACGATAGACAACGTTCGCTACGTTTAACAAGTGATGAGGGAGGCCGAATTCAGGTGTGTGCACAAGACGTACATAGAAGCTTTCCATTCTTCCATTTTATCTCTACCAGGCGGGCGTCGTCGTAAAGTAAATTGACACGACTTCTAAATTAGCCCCGATTTGTAACGAGCTTCCCGGCGGGCAATCGCTGTCTTTCTTCCGAGCAGATGTGCTGGTGCATTATGCAGTCACAAATGCTACCGAAAGGACTCGGCATAGGCGCCCTAATCTCACGGTTTGGCAGCGTAGGCGACATCGATGGATGATCTTCTTGTAAGGAATATCATATGTTTTCTGTGGTAATCTTGTCTTTGAGGAAGAGAATTTTATAACACAGAGACGCATAAACGGGGGTCTCTACATATATCTGTGCTAGTACGAAATAAGGGGGATGCGTATCTATCTGGAATATATGCACTACTTTACACATGTCTACGACGGCACGTGTATCCTCCGCCATATGTGTACCGTCGTTGCACACGCAAAGAAACATGCCTTCCCATTGATTCGTATAACCGCTCCCGCAATCTATCATGTGACTCTATATTTATACATCTAAACGAGGGGAGTCGCTGCATACTTCTGCGTGAGTATGCTGGAGACGTTTGTGCACGCACACGAGTGGTCAAATCTTTTCGTGATGCTTTTCTTGTGTCAGTCGCTCTGCCTGCTGCTGTTCGGACCGGTGCTTTGTTACCAAAACAAGCCGCTGTATATCCTGCTGCACACACCACTGTACAGGTGATGTGTTCTTCCTGGCACTGACAGCGTCTCAAAGTGATATGAGCGATGCGCGAGAAAATAACGTGTTCCTGCTCATTCATACAAAAACTTCCCTCTTTTCTCATGGCCCTAAGGGCGATCAGCCTACTGGAGTGTACAGCATTCTACATGCACGCACCGACACTACTAGCGCTACGCGTAGAAACGCATGGAGACCCTTCCCACGGTCAAACATGCGCCGACAGGATTGCTGACAGAGACACCGAAGCAAACGTCAAAACCGTTGTATATGCACGATGTATGTATAGACTCACGATACACGCCCACACTGACCACCACATACATGTGTAGAACCATAATACATAAAGAGGTACGTACTAACTCACATACATATACGCAAAGAAAGGCATAGACATTCTATCTACACCTATTTAGTATATGCGGATTCTCGTATGAAGAGTATCAAGAACATGCACAGATGACCTACGTTGTCTGTAGTATGTGCCGCATGCGAGAACAGGGGAAAACGGCAGTATCTCAGTTTCTTTCCCACCGGCTTTTCAGATTATCAAAAACGAGTTTCACTCAAGGTCTTTGCATGCATGAATGCAACCAGAAAGAGTATGAAGTCAACTACAGTAGATGATATCCCTCTGATCTACGAGACAAAACGGCAAAGCAATCATATCCTCTTCGCCGGAGCCTCCTGTTCCGACACAACAAAGCGAAGCAGCTGCAAATGCGGCGTCTTGTGACGCACACACTACCATTCAAAGCAATCGAATAAGCAGGAACAGAAAGAGTGGGTGATTCGTATGGAAAGAAATTTACAAACGCGACTAGTGTATATGGGTAGCACAAAGAGTAGTACGTCGTAAGTCAGAGACACATCCGCACAAGCACACACACATATACACATACATACAGACACACACATGGAAGCACATATATATATATATATACATTTATGCAGTAAACATACAACCACAGATACCTCCTTACACTTGAAGGATGTTTGCAGAGCCGGTGAGAGGAGCAAAAGATTAATTATATTTAGACAAGTGAACATCATGGTGGAACTACATCGCACTTGCAAAAAGTCTGGTTTTTTTTCTCCTTCTACGTCTCTTTCTATCTGAAGAGACTTCCTTTAAGAAAGCGTTCAGCGCCGTGGGACACCAGCAGCACAATAACGCACGCGTCTCCGGCGAGAGGAAAGAGCTGCATCGTTGACAGACGCGCGCTACACCAATTACACAGGGGGTATAGCCGACTCTTCTTTGCGTGTGTGTGAGGGAGATACGTGTTAGATGCTCTCAGAGCTCATTTGTTTGACACATCACATATATACGTCCCACTGCACACACATTTCACACGTACAGTTATATACATACATATGTATATATGTTTGTAGATATATATACATACAATGGAATATAGCCGACTTTTCTGGGCGTGTGTGTAAGGGAGATACGTTTGGAATTTTTCCAGAGTCAACTGCCTGACACATGACATGGACACGTTATACTGCATGCATAAACAGATATATACATATATATATACAAATATATATATATATATATATACATACCTGTACATATGGTTCACATGAGTATGCTCGAGCTTCTCTGGTGAGTCTAGTGTCTGCCTATACACGCACTCTGTTCTAGTCAAAGATCATTAGCATGTATTGAATAAACGAGTACGTAATGTTCAGAAGTGCGTGCATACTCATCGACACAGAAGACACATATAAGTTCATAGGTCAGATATGAGTGTGTGTGTGAGTGTGTGGATGTATGTGTCTCTGCGTGTGTGTACATATCCGCAAATAACGTATACAGCTCCTATGGGAGCCTACTCCTATGTACAGCATATTGAACCCCTCACTCTCTCTCTGCAAATACATATATATATATATATATATATATATACGGAGACTTGTAAGTTGTGCGCAATACACACAAATGGTTTTTTGCGATTCCGAAGAGGAGGAGAAGAAGACGAGAACTGTTTTACACGTGTTATGTTCATACTAGGCGATAACTGCAGACAAATAAATAGAAGAACTTCCCGTTTGATATTCCCATATATATACAAACAAGTCCCGTTTGCCATTTCCATATATATATATATATATATTAACAAGTGGAAAAGTTCCCGTTCGCTGTTTCCATATATAGAGTAGGAGAATGCCACATCTGCTGTTTCCATATATATATATATATATGATGTATCTAACATACGTATACAGACGTGCACTCTCCCCTATGTGCGCTATATCTCTTTCTACATCGACGTCATGCAGACTGAGGCATATATGCGCTGCACTAGTTAGTGTGTGTATTACCATGTACAAATCAGATGCACGTGCGAAGAAAGTGAAAAAATACCACCACAGATCTTCACAAAAAGTCAAATACTCGAAGAAGAGAGCCCAGGAGTTGAAGCTCTCAGTTCTAGGCGGTAGTTTCCTTTCCAACAGGAAGCACTTCTCTTCTTTTTTTTTCCATTCGTGCATTCTTCTCACAAATATGAAGGGATGACAACGGGCGTGTATCGCACATCGTTCACGTCCACTATATTGCACGCATATAGACATACATATATATACATACATACATAATACATACATACATACACAAACACATGTAAGTCTATACTCATATATGTATATATATATATGTATATACAGATGTACAGATTTTCAGAGATCTTTTATGTAGAGACTGAAAAAGCCACAATGTGAAGTATACAGGTGGAAAGGAAAGTGAAAATGTAGGATAGAAATACTACGCTGATGAGCAAACAGGTAAACAACCTTCAAGGGGTTGCTTGTCGTTAATAGTGGTGGTGATGGTGGTACTGGTGACGTCATGAAGAAAAAGCTGCTCGTTGTCTATTTTGCCATATATGTGTATATATATATTTATCTCTAGAAATACTGTCTCTACTTGATACGTACAATACGCTTGTGTGGGGCTCTAGTGATGTATATTCATATTTGATAGGAAAAAAAAACAAGAGAAGGAGTGTATGAAGCCTGGACAGTCACATGCATGCATTCACAATTGGGCGGGTGTGAGCTACACAGGGGGTGCGTCACTCCCTGAAGTGAAAATGTTGCAGCTGCAGATGCTTCCTCAGGGTCAACGCAGACAGCCCCACGAGGTGTGTCAACACTAAATTTCCCCATTCAATAAAATACAAGAGCTACTCTATACATGCATACATACATACACTATATATATACATACACTATATATTCGTGTGTGTGGTTGAAAGCTACATATATATATATATATATATATATTTATATATATATATATATGTATTGTATGTACGGCCTTCTCTGTCGTAGTAGAGGAGGACGTACGAAGTCCCGACAGAGAAGGCCGCACCTACAATACGCACATACCGAACACGTATATATATATATGTATGTATATATATATATATATATATATATATATGTATGTGTATAGTATGTGCAGCTTTCCCTGTCGCGGTACAGGAGTACGAAGTCCCGGGAAGAAAGAATACTTGCCATTTTTATTTGTCTTGCACATATGATGCAGCAGACTCTGAGAGACACATATATAACTTCTCACACTCACTCAGATACATACGCCCACACTCCCGAGCATTTCTGTATTCATATATATATATATATGTATATATGTATATATACATACACAAGAGTAATATATATATATATTATACACATATGAAGGTATTTTCATAATAAACATACATAGACGTAGAGCTGTACACGTGTACACACACAAATATAATATATATATATATATTAATATGTATGAGGACATATATAGGGGAGTGCACCGACGCGTAGCACCCAAAGTCCGAGGCACGTAGTACTGATGATACTGCCACTGCGTATGTATGACGTATTTCTGAAGAGTATTATGACACGTTAATATGTAAGTATGTATCCATATAGATATGTATGCGCACATATGCGCGTGATAACTGTAGTATACAAGCAAAAGAGAGGGAGGGTGCGAATAGTTTTTATATTTCCATATAATATGTATATGCATGCATACAAATAGCTTCGTCCCTCTGTTGTGTCCGTGTAATTATGCGTGCGTGTGTTTTAGTGCATCGTCATCGTCACCAGCAGCACCACCGACACAATTGGGACACACAGACACACAGCGTGCATGCCTACATGCACGGACACATCCACACTTGGTATACATATTTACACATACGTATATATATATGCATGAATATATATACATATATATATATATCCACTTGTACACTCCCCCAGGAAGACACGCAGATATGTGTGTATCTGAAAAAAAGGAGAGGCGAGAAAACATATTCTTTGTCAGACACATAAGGGCAGGGACGCGACTTCTTCTCTTTAATTTTTTGTTGTGCAGTTGTCTTTGTTTGAAGAATTTTGAAAACTTAAGTCAAAGATTGCCCTGCATTTCGTCGAGTAGAAGCTCTCTCAGGCAAAGAGGCGCATGAACCTTCGACAGAGGGCTTTCGTCGATAACTGCAGTGTACCACCACCAACACCAGCAGCACAAAACCACCAAAAAAGACATCACGTTTTTTCTGGTCATCACAAAGAAACAGCGGCAAGCCCTTAAGTGTGATAGTGTGGAGTGGCGGTGATTTCACAAGCAACGTACAAATAAAGTAACACGGCCTTTTCTATGCGTGAGCACGACAGCAAACACTCGCGTAGTTATCTACACATACACATATATATGTATATATATATGTTCTTAGTATACATTTATATATGGGTACATACATATACGTATACGCATATACATATGAAAATACATATATATATATAGGACGCAGTGCAGCTTTTTCCTTGAAAATTAAGACTACGAACGCACACATATATGTCTATATATACACACACATGGAGAATGTATATGTGTATATGGATTGCGGCCCGCAGATTCGTTTTTTATGCATGAATGATTTTCTGTACAAGTGACGACACCAGCCTTCACACGTTTGTAAAACTCGTGCGTGCGTGTGCATTGAAACGTTCATATATATATATATACACATATACATATGTATATACACAATCGTTTTTGCATTAGAGAGCCACTGTGTATATACATACACACACGTTTATGTATAAGGCCTTTCTCCTCATGTGTATGTGTGAGAGCGACAGAGCGAGAGAGAGAGAGGAAGCTCGAGAGAGAGCGAGCTATACATTTGCATCCGGAAGTTCATCTGTATACATATATGTGTGTATGTGGGGGGGAAAGAAGATAGACAGAAAGAGAAAAAAGTGTACTCCTCCTCCACTTTGAGAGACGCTTATGGCAGCATCCAAAACATTTCCTTCCTTCCGCAAAAAGTAAAAGCCAGCTCGACTTTTTTCAAGACAAGCAACTGCTGCCACACGGTTGCTCTTGGTCAAGCGTCTCAGTGGCTCTGCAGAAACACTCCACTTACAAACCTTATCTTTACTGCGTGCGCATTACATATATAAGGCGTATACACATCAATAGTCATCCCAGGCTACCATTTTAATGTTATAATTATATACATATATATGTATATATATATATATGAGTCATTTGCGTACACCGTCTTTTGTATATATATATATATATATATATGTGTATACATACATACATGCATATGTACGTACATATGTGTATATGAGTGTCATCTGAATACACCGTCGTTTTTGCAGTAGAGAGTCACTGAGTATACACATACAAACATATTTACGTATGGACCTTTCTTCTCATAGATTTAGATGTGTATATATATCTGTATAGATATACACTCGTATACATATATATATATGTCGGGTCTTTTCTTCCGCAGATATCTGTGTGTATACACATACACACACATCTATATATAAGGCCTGTTCTTTGTAGACTCGTGTGTGTGTGTGTGTTTATGAATTTCACTAGAAAGAAGTATACTGCACCTTACAGCGTGGTCATGCGTCCGGACGACTTTCCGTAAACACATATACACTTCATTTCCCTTTTCAACTGTAGCGCCTCTGTGTGTGTGTAGTTGTGCATATGTACATTTATCCATATATGTATGTGTATATGTATGAGTATACTATGCATCCACCATTGAATTGTATCCTATAGCCTGTTTATATACACGTACATATAAGTGTATATATATCTAAAGCATCTAGATCTGACATACCCTATACACTTATGCATATATGTACATATATTTATACGTACATATAGAGATACCTATCTTTTTACGATTGAGTACTGTGTGCATACACAATCGTACTCCTTTGTATGAACTGTGCATATATATATACATATAAATATATATATATATACACAGAGAGCATCAACTCTATATGTATACACTTCCACATATGCGTACACATATATGAATATATATACATATACATCCGTACATATATCAGGGTAGTATGCATCCACAGCTGAGCTGCCTTGTATATCGTGTGCAAATATGACCCTATATATGCCTAGAAAGCATTTTTCTCTATATACATATATTGCACATATAATATATGCGTATGTTATCATATATATATATATATGAAATGACTACATGCATATATATATATATATACGTATATACGTGCATACATGCATACATGCATGCATACATAGACACATGCATGCAAGAAGAGTCAGGGAAGCAAGTGACGTAGGAGAGGTACGTTTCGTATGAGAAAGAGAGAGAGGGACTGCGGGACTGCATGCGTTGGGAGTATAGACACGCAGCCCTGTACGTGTTTTCGAGACGCACACACACATATACACACATTCGTCAATCGCTCAAAAAAAAACCATACAGCACATAGAAAAAAGAAGCTGTAAGCGTTAAAGAAAAAACACTATAGAGTGTTTGTTTGTTTGTGTGTATATATGTGTAAGGTGTAGATCGTGTGTGTGTGTGTGTGCATGTATGAGTGTGTGTCTAAGTATGGTAGACAGTACGTGTGTGCGGGTGTCTAAGATAGACAGTCTGTGTGTGTATGTATGATCTGGAGTGTGTGCATATGTATATATGTGTATGTATGTATGTATGATCTCTAGTGTGTGCATATGTATATGTGTGTGTGTGTGTTTGTATGTATGTATGTATGAGTAGGAGTGTGTTCATATGTATATGTGTGTGTGTGTGTCTGTACGTGCTGGAGTGTGTGCATATGTATATGTGCTTGTGTGTGTCTAGGTAGAGAGTGTCTATGTGTATGTGCGTTGTACATACTATACGTGTATGTGTGTGGGTGTGTTCATTCAGGGTAGACATTGGCTTTGTATGTGTCTCGGATGTAGAATGTGTAGGTGTATAACGTGGATGCTATGCATGACGAGGCGGACAGAAACCCGCCCACGCACATACACATCTATGTAGATATATATATATCATATGTATATATATGTGAAGGCGAGAGAGAGAGACAGAGAGAGAGAGTGAGAGAAAAAGAGAGGCCGTACGGTAGTGAGGTCATCTTGTTATTGGGGAGGGTTGCAGTACTGACCGTTAATTTGAGTCGACTCGACGAGGTAGCAGTACATAAGTGCATCAGCCACTGATTCCCATACAGCGAAGAAGTGCATACAAATGAAAGTTGCTATCAGCGTAACATATGCTGAGACGAACAGCGGTGCAGAGACGAAGTTTGGAGATGCTAGAGAAGAATATCGTTCTGTCCCTGTCAGCGTCTGTACACACACACACACACACACATTTACTCCCACACATACATGCATACATCAATGCACACACTCACACACACACACATACATCCAGGCATACATCCATGCACACGCACACGTACACACACATTTAGACACATACATTCAGGCATACACTCATGCATACACACACACACACTCACACACACATACACACACATTCATACAGGCATACACCCATACACACACACAAACACACACACATACACACACATTTACACACATGCATACAGGCGTGCATGCATGCACACACACACACACATACACACATATACACAACGACACTGCCATACGAAGACACACATACATTCATGGTGGAGGTGCTGAATAAGCACCCTGCTGCTTATACGAGCTGCTAGGCCCTTGTAGAAACACATATACATGAACGTTCCGACATACGTCCTTACGCATGTATACATATTTATGTACACACGTCCGTAGATACATTTAGACATATATACATATATGCGTATACACAGCATCCATACACCGGCAGACAGACACCCACATGTATGGCGATACATACAAAGTGTTTGAGTGTGTGTATGTGTACGTATCTATATATATATACATATATATATATATACATATATATATATATATATACATACATATATACATATATATACATATATATATATATATATGTGTGTGTGTGTGTGAAAGCATGCACCCCGTGCGAGTGTGTGGTGACTACGCTGAGTTGATTACCAGAGCAGAGAGACACTTTGATGCGCTCGATATTGAAACGGAAAACAGATACAAACATTTCGCGTGCTTTCTATGACGAGCAGCATCCACTCTTGCTTTCAGTGCATTCACACACATTTTTTCACGCACACCTTTCCTTCTCGCTGTCTTTCAGACATTAGGAACGTGAAAACGGCCATTTATCTTTTTGGTGGTGTTCACGTATCTTTCTGTGAGTTACCGAAGAACAGTCGTGCGTCTACACTAGGTGACACGTCACCTTTCATAGGCAGAAGAATCAGAGAGAGAGACACACAGTCCTACTTTCTCTACGCATGCATGCCTGCAGTGTCTGCGTGGGGGCTCGAATGAATGTCTATAATCAGTAGACTTCAGAGTATCCTCGCATGCGTGTTTCCGCTGTCCTTGTGTGCCGGTCCCCCTTTGTATATATATAGATACTCGTTGTCATTAGTACTGTCTTCTCGTGCTTGCATGGATGCACTGTTTGCTTCCCTTTAGTGAGTGTACACGAGTTCTACCAATGCTATCTTCTCATGCATGTGTGCGTGCGCTGCCTGTGTGGCACGGCGAATGTATACACTCAGTATAACTGATACTATCATTTCATGCATGCATGCATTGTTTATGTAGGTCCAATGAACGTATAGAGTCATTGTCGGTGATTCTAACTTCGCATGCATGGATGCACTGCTTGTGTGGCGCCGGGGCCACTATACAGTCGAAAGCGATGATAAGCGCATGCGAAGAAAACAACTGATCATAAGACGGATGATAAAGACTCACTGTGTAACAGAGGAGGCCGATCGTCAGGGAAATAGCTCCCGTGCAGAGTACTGATGCCAGCTGGCTGACCTGGAGGTAAATCAAAGGCATGCATGCACACACATAGGCACATACACACACGAAAAGAGGCGTGCATGCATCTTCAAATACACACACATACACGGAAGAACATGCATGCATGTACTTATATACACACAAACACACACACAGACAGCACGGAAGGGATAGCATGCATCTACATAAACGCGAGAACGCTCACAAAGACACAGACAGGTACACACGGACTCAGGCACACATATACATGCAAAAGAAAACCGGTTTTCTACCGGTTCAGCAAGCTCCACTGTTACCCGAAGAAAGCACCGTTATACGTGTATTCTACACGTCGTGCGTATATATATATATATATATACAGAGAGAGAAACAGAGAGGGAGAGAGAGGTAAACCCTCGCAACAGCGGAGAAGGAAGAGAAGAGCGTACATACAGCTCACACCTACGCATAAAAATCAACGATTTAAGTACAAAATGACAACCCATAATGCATTTGCGTTTGAATTATCGAGAGAGCTTTACTTGGGTATACTGACGATTAACAACGTTGAAGAGTTATTATGGATAATAGATATATATATATATATATACTTATCAGGAAGAGCGAGGAGACTCAGAC
Organism: Ochotona princeps; assembly: GCF_030435755.1. Lineage (NCBI taxonomy): Eukaryota > Metazoa > Chordata > Mammalia > Lagomorpha > Ochotonidae > Ochotona > Ochotona princeps. Next base: position 19,913 of record NW_026699140.1, on the reverse strand, counting down.
ATACAGACGACAGAGCGGCAGAGAGAGATATGTAGAGACAGCGTCAGAGAAAGAGAGACAGAGGGGGAGAGAGTGAGAGCCAGTAACTTACACACACATACACATACACACACACATCTGAGACAGACCTACGCGGGGTGCAGACGTGTATATACATACATGCATACATACATACTCTCATATATATATATACATACAAAATGTAAATTCATATAGGTACATATGTGCATATATACATATATATATATGCTTCATCAACTCATACACGTACGTATTATATGCATACATACAAATAGCCACACACACACACAGAGATATGTGATCTGCTTTTGGTGCATGCAGTACGTGTTGTTCACGTGTAGAAGGCGGCTGCTACGTTGAGAGAGTGTGAGAGAGAGAGAAAATAAAAGCTCTATGACACCAGTGTCTACAATGTGCTCGTGCTAATCATAACAATACATATAATTTCTTCTTCTTAGTAGTAGCCATAGATATATAGTGTGAAAGTAATGTAAATGCATATATTGTCTACCTGTCAGCAAATGTCAACACGTATATTTTTCTCGATAGTATCAAAGCATACAGTGTCTGTTCTATAATACCAATGCGGATATCTGCTGCTTATAATAACGCCAATGCGTATATCTCCTGCAATTCACTCATACGCATCTTCCTCCTTCTTGATAATACCATTGCATACGATTTCTTTTTCTTACTCATACAAATGCATAAACTTTCTTCTTCTTGATAATAATGATAACAGCAACGCATATGATTCCTCTTCGTCACAGTGTCTATGCATGGATTTCCCTCTTACTCTCAGTAATAATGATACCCATGCATGTATTCTCATATAAATCGCACCAACGCATATGCTTCTTTTGCTAAATTGTACAAGTGCATTTATGTTCTTCCCTATCAGACCACTGCATGCAATTTCATCTCAACACCACTGCACGCAATTTCTCCTTTACATTAATGCGTGTACTTTCCGCAGAGCACCAATCAACACAAATAGTCTTTTCTCTCTCTATATGCATATATGTTCTGCTTAACATCAATGAACGTATTTTGTGCGTAACACCGGTATATATCCACATATACATCTACATATCCACATATACATATGTGTATCTATGTATATATCTGTAGATATATATTTATATATACAGATATATATACATATATAGATAGATTTTTTTGCTGTTAATATGAGTGCATGTATTCTTTGCTCAGCAACATTGAATGTATTTTCTTACGCCATGGAGATAGGAGGCAGGGGAGGTGGAGCGTCTGAGGCGTGCTGAGGCGGTTCCAACGGCGGAGAAAAAGGGTTTCGATGATATCGACATCTGCATGCATTGACGAGAATAGGGTGGGGAACGTCAAAACAAAAATGATAGAGAGATATAGTGAGACGAAGAAAAGAGAGAGTGGGGCGCACACCAGTTTTCACGAGAAAAGCAAATAACAAGACTCATACAGACATACACACACACACACACACACACACACGCGCGCACACACATACAGACAGACACACACACACACAGACAGACACACGCAGACACAAACAGACAGACACGTAGACAGACACTCACACATATGTATACACGCAGACAGACAGACAGACACACGCAGACACACACAAACAGACAGACAGAAAGACATACAGATACACAGACAGATAGAAAGACAAACAGACACACGCGTGTATACAGACGCAGACAGACAGCTAGAGGCAAATACACACACAAACAGACAAAGAGGCAAACAGACAGGCGTACTTTTGCGCATGCTTGCGTGCCGCCTCCTACCCTCGCATATGTCCACACACCCGCATTCACACAAACAAAACGGATTCACGCACACGTACACACAAAGCTGCACACACCAGCACACGGACAAGCTCGCATGCTCACTCATCATATTTGCAGTAGTAGATGCCTATATAATATTTATGACTACCTCACACATGCACATATACACGTGTGTACGCACAATCATCAACATATAACAACTCTCACATGAGACATTTATATAATATATATATGCAGATATATATATATATATATACATATATACCTCGAATACGCATATATATATGTATATGCATATATACATATATATATATACATATATACCTTAACTACACATACATATGTATATTTATGTACATGCACATATATATGTATGCATATATATATATACGTATATATATGTATGCATATATATATATATATTATATATATGCATATATATAAGCCGCGCACTCGACATGCGTATATGTGTGCGGGTGTCTGAACCTATATATATAAGCATACATACATACACATATACATGTATATATATATGTACATGCCTGTATATGTATATACATGTATTTGTATTTAAGTATGTATACGTGTTTAGATCTAGACAAGGTACTTGCAAGGGCCAGCGCACACACACAAACACGTGCATAACTACACACAGGCACACGTACGCACACTCCTAGAGAGCTGACCAGAGAGGCATGACAGTACTATACGCATGTTTACAGACACAGACACATAGATATACACACATATACACCCAAATCCACACCAAATACACACACACATACACACAAATGCACACATTCGTTAAGGTAGTATAAATATAGACGTTGGGTTGTATGAGTACGTAATTTCAGAGTGAAAGATATGAAGAGATCTACTGACGATGTAGTGCATTCAAGTAGATATAAGACACTGCAAGAACATTTAGAAGCACTCGCGTTTCAGTATAAACATATATCTACACATACGCATGCACATATACGCGTGTGGACTAGTAGTCTACGTGAGCACATGCTCTGCCCTACAAACATCCACATCCAGATTCACACACACACACACACATACACATATACGGACGCACACATACGTGTGTAGAATAGTCCACATGATTACATGCAGTGCCTTACACCTCAACACACAGACATACACGCAAGTCGGTTTAATCTAGCCTCCTACATACACTTGAGTATATCTGCATGAACATAAATACGTGTAAATATTCACACTCCCATACAGAAACACTTCTATATACGTACGCTCGTATACACTTATATACACTCTCAAGCACCCTCGCACACATAGATACTTCTATATACATATATATATATATTTGTCCGTATGTAAGTGTCTTTGTAGATGACCCCTACTACAGAAACGTGTGTATACAAATAAGTACGTACGCAAGTATGTTTGTGTGTATATATATATTGTAGATATACTTGTAGTGCATTAAAAATTTGCTTCTCTAGTATATATAGAGAAAGAAACAGTATATACTAGATATCTCACCTCAATAAAAGCAGACGGTGTGAGCTGTTCGAGGATGCCTCCAAAGGGCTGCACCAAATTTTCTGCAGGAGAACGACACACACACCCACGCACACACACACACACACAAATATACACACATGTATAATACACTCATATATAACACGTATACGGATACACACACCCACACATAAGGGCCTCTCAACGTACATACAACCGACACACATACACATACTCACACAAACACATACACCATACAGGCACACTTATGTACAAACATACACACATATACATACACACATGCCCACACATATGTAACCAGACGTGCACATGGCTCGCGCGGTCAGTCGTTCGTATATACATACATATACATCGGTGTAGGAGTATAGTTCCCAGGGTGTCTATATGTATGTATATGTGTGTGTGCGTGTAGGTATATTTGTGTGTAGCTGTATATGTGTGTATCTGAAGGAGCAATACGAAGGCAGAACACGCCAGGCTGGTATGCCATGAACTACTTGTGAGGGATCTGTCTATTACAACAAACACGCCCCCGCGGCACACTGACAAGTATACATATATATGTATATATATAGACATAATTCTTGGGGAAGATATGGTAATCACTTGGTGGTGAGAACACATACTACTTTTTTCTCTCTCTTGTTTCTTTCTCTTTCTCTGTCTCTCTCTTTCGCTCTCTCACACAGATATATACATTATGACATACACACTATAACATAAGACGCTGTGTCTCTATGTTGCCATGCGAAGAAAAAATCAAGTAATAAGCCTACCCTTACACATATATATGTATATATATGCACATATATATACTTATATCTGCACATATATATATATATTTAAGTATGTATGTAAGTATGTACAATATTACTCATATATATGCATATATATTAGTGGAAAATAGATGTATGTGCGGGTTGACTATTAAGTAATATTCTTCTGAGGCGCAGGCGGGTGGTGGAAGAGGCCTGCGTGGTAGTGTTGAGAAAAGAACACACACGAACATCCGCGAATAATTAACGTTCCATAAATCTACATACCAGTACTAGAGGTGGTGTCTCTCTCTCTATATAAATAATTATATTTATAAGTACATGTATACAGATATATTATATGTATATGGATGGATGGAGTAAATGTACACATCAAATATATATATATATAATAGTCTTCGCATATATAGAGATGAATATGTAGTAAATGTGCACACCATAGGGGTATATATACATAATGGTGTTTCCGTATATATATAATCATATATAGAGGAAATACACAATTTTATATATATGTGTGTAGATATATATTAAGGGAGACAGGTGTGTCCGTAAACACCTATATAATAAATGTACACGTAGTGTTTGTGTTAACATATATATACACATATGATATTTCCACATACTGTAGATGTGAATGTGTACATATATATACATATATATACATATATGTGTTCAAATCTGCACTAAAGATATATATATATATATGCATAAATATTCCTAGATATGAACTATGCATAATAGGCACGTGAACGTTTGTACATATATAAAACTATATGTGTATATATATATAAACGAATCTATCTATATATATATATATGTAAACAAGTATATATATATATGTATATATGGGGGAATGTTTTGCACGTGAAGGGGAGGGTATCAGAAGAGACTCTGCCACTATGCCTATCTCTCTCTCTCTTTCTATACGCAAATACAAAAAACTGTCTGTCCCTTTCTTTTATATTTATAACTCACTACTATCAATATACGCGAAAAGGAGACCGTCACTCTCTCTCTTTACAATATACACATATGCATATATACATATACATATACATAATTGATGTATATGTGTATGGCGTGAACATGATCTCTACTTGTGAATGCATATAACAAGGCACTCCCCATCTCTATTGTATACGTGGTTCTGCTTTACATATGTTATGCATGCAAATAGAAGGACTGACTCAATCTCTTTTGCATATTTGATTTTGCTTGAAATGTATTATGCATGCAAAAATAAACAGACTAATGAAGTTTTTACCACGAACACTTGGGATGCATGTATACGCAAAGACGATAGTACACTGTACAACTACATGGATTTTCACCCCTATACAGTTGGATATATATATCACGGTGTATTAGGACCTATATATGTGGATATGTATGTATATAATTTGACATATCAGTCTATACTGAGCTATATATGTGGATGTATATACACATTCATATGTATATATATATATATATGGGTGTATCTGAGCTATATGTGTGGATATATATAAGTATATATACATATCTATGGGTGTGTACTGAGCTATATATGTGGATGTATATATACATATATATACATATATTTGAATGTGTACTGAGTTATACATGTGATATATATACATATATATATATATCTGCAGGTACCGAGCCAGATATGTGGAGATATATATAGACATGTATCTTCATATATAGATGTATATATATATATATATATATCGGAGTATATTGAGGTACAAATGTGAAAATATGTATATATACACATATGTATATATGTCGGTATACAATGAACTATATACATGGACGGCGTGTACATATACTGACATATATATTATATGTAGATGATTATCGCCCAAAAGACAGTTCTCACAAAAATAACAATTGACTTCAATGTGACTGTGGTATGAGGATGCCTACGTATATATACATATATATATGTATGTAAGTGGGAGTTGCTATATATATTTGAAATAATTACCACTATACATATATATATATATATATATATACATATATATATGTGTATGTATATGTATATAAAGCGTAACACACTCTATATCTGATGTGTCCAAGGTACACGGGACGTATGCGTATTCACATATAAATATATATATGTATATATGTGTCTCTACCTCTCTCTCTCTCTACATATATATACAGACATATAAATATGCGTATATGCACATGTACACAGGTACAACATTAGTGCGATACCTCTCTCTCTCTCGGTAGATATATATATAATTTGTGAAGACACGCACATGTGAGAAATGTAATCTATTTGGAATAACGGTTACTATGTACGTGCAGTTGTGAATACACAGCACTCCTGTGATGTCGAGTTTTATACACACAGTGTCAATATACGCATGAATGGAAATATACATATACATACATGTTTGGAGTCATTGCTAACATGCATAGCATACGCACACGTGAAAACGTATATATATATACATACATATATACGTAGGCCTTGCTGTTATGCATAGCATATGCACAAGTGAAGATGTATATATATACATATACATATATATGGAGTGCTATATATAAATATATATATATATATGATATGCATAGCAGAAGCACCAATGTATAGGAAGTTGGCGGAGGTTGGTGTATAAGGAGTATGGAGACCATTTCTTATGAAATCATGGAGAAACGGTAGATTCTTTGGAATATTATGCTGCAAAGATTTTTTGTTTTCCTTGTTGAGTAGGATGACTCACGCATAGCAGAAGCAGCAACTCTAAGGAAATTGGCAGAGGAGGTAGCTGTGTAAGCCGTATAAAAGAGGTCATACGGCTGCTGATATTGCAGGTCTGCTGTTGCACCTGCCGCAGCAGCAGCAGCACGCAGAGCACGAAGCGGTCGTGAGAGAGGCAGCAGCAACGCGGCGAGCACAAAACTTCCGGCATGGTGAGATGTAGCAATCGAGAGAGCAACGAGCGCTGGGCAGAAGCCAACGTCTCTCTCTTCTTCGCCATCTTTTTCAGTTGGAGTGAAGTACCATACAGTTGCTGCGTACGAGAGACAGAACCGTCCGAAGGCGTACAGAAACTCAAGAGAAAAAAAGAGAATGGCAACCCAAAAGAAGCGAAAAAAAAGGAAACGCGCATCCCACACGATTCGTCTGTGGAGGTCTAACACACTGACGTCACCGTTGCGGTCGAGTCCGAAGGATATCTGCATATCAGAAAAGGAAGAAAAAAGAGACAGAAGAAACAACATATAGCATCATAGCTGTAGAAAATAAAACGTATTCTGCAGTACGGAGGGAAAATATAAAGACAAACACAATAGGATACTACTAAAAAGATATATGTCTCTGTGTGGGCAGACTGCGTTTGTATGTGTACGTGTGTATGTGCGGAGAGTGTGTGCGTGTTATTATATGCGTATGTGCGTGTGGGTTCTTTTCTGCGATTGGAAGGAGGAAAGCTCGAAAATGAGAGAGATGTTAGTTTCTGTTATACACACAAAACACCTGAAGTGTAAAATGGAAGAAAAGATTTCAAAGATATCCAAGAAATGCTGTCTTACAAACAAGCTATAACGACCACACAATCGTATCACGACGAAATATTTTACGCAAAGACAGAAGCCAAGTGAATATATATATATATACGAAGGGAGGGCTGACATAATAACAGGATAGAAGCACAGATATACAAAACACTGAAGAGTAAAAGCAAAAAAACTGAGGAATTTTCTGCAACAGCAGCAGCAGTAGGAGCACCAGCAGCAGATCAGCAGTGGCATCACCAGCAGCAGAGCAGCAGTGGGAGCACCAGCACCAGCAGTAGGAACACCAGCAGCAGCAAAGCAGCAGCAGGATAAGTACAAATCTGCTTTTCTAGAATTCAACGAGAGAAGCAGCGAGATACGCGTGGCATATAATAAACCGCGCAGAAGGACGAATTGAAAGTAGATGTTTTAGGACTGAGAGACACTTTTTTGAGTAACTCAAAGAAAGACATCCTTTCGGAGAAAGAGAGGCAGAGAGCAAGGGGTGGGAGAACCCATATGGGGAGAGAGAGTGAGAGAGAGAAAAGGGAAAAGGAAACAAAGGGAGAGAGGAGGGAGTGGAACGAAGAGAAAAAGAGATAAACAGAGAGAGAGAAGCGGGTGAGACAGACACATAAACAGAGAGGAAGAAAGAGAAAGAGAGACAGGCAGTAGAGAGAGAAAGGAGCGATAGACATATATATATATACACACACACACACACGCAGCTGCAGGTAGAAGATTACTGTCAGAGTTGTTATTCGAATGTAAATGAAATTAGACACAACCCAGAGACACATTCACGACGAAACACAGAAAAATTTCTTCATGTCTACATCACTCTACAAAGTACCAGTATATTACGAACTTATATATACGCTTGTATATATATATATATATGTATATACATATATACGTATATATATATATATATATCTATATATATATCTCTATGAACATATATATACATATATATAGATATTTGTTTTCTACGTGTATACATGTGTATATGAGTGTATAGTCACAATACCCTCGTGTCATAGTATGCATCATTCGGGAGCATCGGAAAGACATATAGACGATCTCCCCCTCCCCACTTTCGAAAGAAAAGTAGAAGTGCCTACTCTACACGTGTATCTGAAGCATGAGGAAGACATATGCAGATATAATTACCCAAAAGCATATATATGTATATTACACAGCATATTAGGAGAAAAACACACGTGAACAGTCTAGTATACATATATATATATGTATACATAGTTGCTCGAAGCATAACATGAGGAAGATACATGGGTATAGAGGCACACCGAAGAGCATATATAGATAGATATACATTAATACATACATACCCACAGATATACGTACATACATACATACATACGAACCTACATACACACGTACATACATACACAAATACATACATATGTACGTAGAGACATACATATTAAAGCATATTAAGAGGAAAAATGTGAGACGTCTAGACATTTCAAGAGGCAGAAAAGACAAATATGCAACGTTTACTACGGCATGTTAGTAAATGGAAAATATGTGAATGGATGAGTCCCCGTGGACGTGCGGCTATACACACGCTACCTGAGGCGTAGGATGCAATAAACATGTACTAATTTTTTTAGAGTATAACTGGAAGCAAGTGGACTTCGCCTCTCTCTCTCTTTCTCTTTCTCTGTGCTCCTCTTTTTTCCAATCGTTTTTTTTTGCTCTTTTGCCTCCCTTTGCTTTATCTCTATATGTACACCTAACACTGCATGCAGCATTCCACATACAGAATACGATGCAACTGGAGTTTCTCCTTCTAGGGAAAGGCATACAATTTTCTCTTTCCAATCATTCTTTCTCTCTCGCTTTCCTTCTCTAATGCCTTCGTTCTTTCTTTCTCTCTCTCTCTCTCCTACTGTCCAAGTACATATACATATACTTATATACATATACGCTGATGAGTGATAAGGAAGATGACCAAGTTGCATGAGAAGCCCCTGCAACTGAGCAGGACGAGCCTCAGCGGAAAAAGTAGTTATAGAGAAGGAAATGATGACGCCAACAGTATTTATATATCAAGACGCCTACTACTACTACTACATACAACCATACAGAACATAAGTATATATATATATATTTATACACGAATACCACGCATATCTTTGATATGCGTATACATACCTAAAAGGTAGGTTTTGTGTACACATGACCTTATGAAATCTACATGTATGATATAAACATTTCATACATATGTACGTATTAAACACATTCATACATGCAAACAGACCTCATACATATGAGTTTAGGGCAACTGTCCATGCACAATATACATATATATATATGAATACAAAAATCACACATATATGTATACATGTACATATATTTGGCTAATGATTTGTCTTATGTGGACAGAGGTATTCTATGCAAGAACCCTACATGTGTACGTATACACTCACAGGCATACCTCATATATAGAGTTTCTCTACCTGAGACCACCCAAGGTATATATATATACATGTATTTGTAAACCAAACAGAAATACATATACACATACATGCATACCTCATACATGTGAGTTACGTGCAGACGACTACATGAAACATATGCATATACACAAAAGCCGTATATGCATACATATGTATATACGAACATATATACCTACCTCAGCTATACTTATATATGTACATGTATCCATAATAATACATACACATACAAAATCCATGCATACATAAATACATATATATCTCTCTCTACCTGAGCCATACTTATATATGTATATGTCACGTATAATATACGTATTACGTACACATAGGCTTACGCTTGCGTGAAATCTCCATGATGAATGTATACATATGTACGCAATAGACTATCCACATTAGATATATATAATATAGTGAACTCATACATACATGTACACATACGTAATATACTTCGTACATATATATACGTCGATACATCCTCGTTTACGTATACATACTAAGTACATACATACTAGCATACCGAACTCCACTAAGATACACACATACATGTACACACAGATATATACGTAATATATACATATATACATATACATACGTGTACATATATGTATGTGTACAGAAATATGTTCATGAGAAAAAAAAACACTTGTGGTGCTCTGTGCGTGTGTGTGAGTACTATACCTCTGTGTGATCGAGTGTCCCAGCAGATATCATATACGCATAGAGCCACATCCAAATCCAAGCCCATACAATCGTCGCTGCGAAAAAAAAGAATATCAAAACATTGCATGCGACGTACATTTCATGCCCCAACATATATATATATATTCATATGTGAGCAACTTAGAAATAAGCAACAAATATATATATATATGTATATGTATGTGTGGCCAACTCAAGAATAATGAATGAAAGACACGTGTACACACAGAGTATATATACATATAAAAGCAAGCTAAAAATGAGGCATATATATACCTACAGGTATGTGTGAGCCAGATGAGGTGGAAAACGTATATATATATATATATTTGTGTGAGCACTTAAGGGTAAAAGACAAGCATAGTCACATGTATATACTTGTGTGTGTGCGTGTGTGTGCTTACGTGTGAGTGTGTATGCGTTCGTGTGATCAAGTACACTGGTCCGCATGCACTCGAATATGGACTACCACAGCTCACTCTGATTACTTGGAAAGTGTGCTTGAATACCTACCGAACCCGTGAACCATGTCTATGCAGACATTCATATGTATTGGTTTGTCTGTTTGTCTCTATTTCTCTCTCTGTATATATACATATATATACGTGTATATATGTACCTGTCTCTGTCTCTGTTTCTCTATATATAAGGAGTTTATTCATATATACATATATATATAAGGTATAAATAAGTCCTAGGCATACAATAAATAGAAAGAGGGAGATTCTCCTCCACAGGAATAGATGCGTAGATCCACTCTCTCACACAGCCGCACATACACACCTTTATACGTAGGTACACACACACACACACAGAGTTATATACACCTATGTACTACCTCCACATACAATATATGATATACCCCACGCCCGTCCACACAGATACATACATACATACGTACATACATACATCATATATACGTACTTACCTGCAACCCTACATACATACATATATACGTACATACATACATATATATGTACAAACGTACATGAACACGTATACACATACATATATACGTATATCCGCACGTACATACAAACATATATACGTACATACACACATACGTACATACATCCATATATACGTCTATACCTGCATATATTATACATGCCTACATACGTACATACCTACATACATACATATGTACGTATATATATATATGTATATGTACATATATGCATACGGACATACATACATACATACATATGTACGTATATATATATATATGTATATGTACATATATGCATACGGACATACATACATACATACCTATATATGTACGTACATACTTTTACACACACACGCATACACATGCTAACAGTCTCACTCAGACAAACTCCTATTTGACTCTGATATACTCTTCCCTTATCATGTACATACACTTGTAGACTCACACCAAACAGACATACACATGACTGCACCCACACCCACACACTCACATATATATGTACACAGACATACACACACACACACACACATAGAGACATCCTCACACACACAAGTTCATCCCATAGACGCACTGAATGCCTCCTCCCCCCGTACGCCTATGCTCTAACAAAAATACATTTGCAGATTCGCTCTGAAAACAGACACAGACAAATACACTCAGACACATGCACAAGATTACTGTGCTCCCGGAAATACATATGAATGTACACCCTCGCATATACTACCGCGCACGCACATATACACACACACACATACACACATACGAATATACACCTCACGTGCACACACACGAACACACATGAATCTACACCCTCAAGTACACATATACACACACTCACACGCATTTACACACACACACACACACATACACAAACTCCATACATCAATGTACATCCTCACATACACACATACACACTTACACGCATTTACACACAAACACACACACACACACACACATGAATTTATACCATCATACACATACATACACACACTTACAAGCATACACACACATACACACACATGATTGTATATTCCCCAACACACACACACACACACACACACACAAACGAATGTACACCATCGCATATATGTACACACAGATACAGACACAGACACACTTAGGTAGACACATTACGCACGCGTCCACACCGGTACACTCTTATAGACACACTGACAGTGCTTCCTCTATACGTAAACACTACTGCGGATACTTCCGAACAGCCTCTCACACTGACACACTCCTTCATGCATGCAAAAGTGGACACAAGAAAACATCAACACATCTCCTGTATGCATATAGATTCGTATACACCACCCCCCTACGCACACGGAACATACATATAAAGACCCGTACATATGCTTCCACACACACAGAAACATACTTTTCACAAAGAGTTTTTACACAGACACTATGCGCACACACACTTACATGCACGCAGAAAATGTGTAACACGAACCTACGCACGCAACAGGGCACGCACAAACCCACACTCATACACCCACGCAGGCTCTTATATATGCTGGCGGAAACATACACATATATATATCCATAAATATAACACGAGTACACACACTCATAAACCCACGCAGACTCTTATATATGCTCACGGAATCATATACATGTATATACATATATACATCCATAAATATAACTCGAGCACACACACTCACACAGTCACGCAGACTCTTATATATGCTGACGGAAACATATACATGTATATATATCCAGAGATACAACACGAGTACACACATTCATACACCCATGCATATATATATAATCTATGCTGGCGGAAACTTCTACATGTGTATATATATATATTTATAAATATAACACGAATACAGAGGCATCGTAAGACACACGACCACAAGACACCCATACACACCACTTGCGTGCAAACACACACACACACACACACACACACATACATATACACATATACGCATGCATCTATATACATATATATATATAGTGATAGCCCTAGTACAGGGACGTCGTAAAACACATACTCACACCCACGCACACAAACACATACGCAGATATTGGAACACACACTTTAACATGTATCTATCGCTCGAATACGCAGACACCACAGACCCACAGACACCAAAGAAATCTGAAAGAAAAGGTCGTACCTGCAGAAAAGATGAGAGGCGTAACGAAGAGTTGCAGGGTGTCAACAACCACTTCCCCCGCGCATTCCAATGCACGTACAGCCTTGCCAAGCGCACGTCGAGCAGCAAACAGGAAGAAAGTTGCTGCTGCTGCTAGAACCAGAAGCACCGTTCCAACCTGGAAACAATTGCAGCAAGACATTAACGAAATTGTGAAACAGCAGCGCGTTATGTGATAACAGCAGTATTCTACTCGAATAGCGGCACGGCAAGCAAGGGGGAGACATGCTGGTGGGTCGCTACTACCTGCGCCGTCAATCCAACATATAACATAAACCACATGCAGAATTCACCTATATGCACCTTCGCTCTCTCTCTGTATATGATATATATATATATCACGATCATTACTATTTTCTCTCTTTTTCTCAATCTACATACAGAGAGGTGTAATCCATACGTAGTCCTTTCAACACCTACGTGTTCTCGATATGTATATACGTATATTTTTCTCTCTCCCTCTTTCTTCTGAATAATCACTATTTCAAACACTGATGTATATACTCACTTCGCCTTCGCTCTATCTATCTCTCTCTCTTTTTCCTTATATATATGTATATGATACATATATATATATACTCACTTTGCCTTCGCTCAATCTATCTCTCTTCTTCTTTACATATATATATATATATGTATATGTATATGATATATATATATATATACGTACGTCGCTACTCTATCTCTCTCGTTCTCTACCTATTTATATACAGACATGTGTACTTCAAACTTAGTCCTTTTCAACCCATCTGACTGTTCTAGCTGTCTCTCTCGGTCCCTATACGAACACATATATATATATATATATATATGTATATACGTAGATATATCTTGCGCTCCGCCTCTCTGTTCTGACAACACATAACTACAGAATTGTATGTTTATACTTACTGCTCCGCTGTTCTCTCTCTCTCTCATTCTATAGATGTACATGATCTATATCGTCACTCTCTCTTTCTCTCCATTTGCTTCTCTACCTGTGTATACAGAAATGTCGAAACGCTCACTTACTCCTCTATGACGGCCACCTATTCTCGCTATCTCTCTCTCTACGTACACATATATATATATATAAAAACAAGTATATACCTTTGTCTTTCCTCTCCCTCTCTTGTGAACACGCCTGACTATATACATGTACATATATACTCAATACTCCGTCTCTCTCTCTATATATATATGAATGATGTAGATCGTAACTCTTTCTCTCTCCTTCTATATTTATCTATGTATAGAATTATATACATCCATACTCACTCCTCTTCAATAGCTATCTGTTCTCGCCCACCCCTCTCGTTCTGTACGCACACTCAAAGATAGGGATATACATATATATTTTTTTTCATTGCCTTTCTGTCCTTCCTTCTTTCCCTCTCTCCCTGCAAAAACACGAATTACGGACATTTATATAAATATCCGCACTCTTCCGTCGCATCTGTTTGTTCGTGCCATCTACCTCTCTCTTTCTGTGTCCCTACGTGCACATATACGTACATATATATAGTTCTCTATTTTAACCTGCCTCTCTCTCTTACTATCTCTCCCTCTTTCTAATTACAGATGTTTTCTTTCTAAACGAATGTAGACATGTGTAAGAAGATTTTCTTTCTCGCCGTCTTTCTCTTTACGCATACTACCGCGACTTCTCCTCCTCCTTCTCATGCTTCTTTCATTGAATTTCACGCGCAGCCAACTCCATATGCGGCAGTTAAACTTCTCTTGCTGCCTTAACAAACTTGTCAGCAAAAAAAAAGTCCAACATGGAAACATCTGCGTTTCACATAGTAGCAACAGATGTGTGGAGAGACCTCCTGAAGATGATCTCCACAGAAATGATAAAGATTTGATGCACACACACTGTCTGGTAGACTCACAGTGCGGCATGTTGTCTCTCAATCCTGTCACTAATCAATTCCTCTCTCTCTCGCCGCCGCCTTCCTCTGCTCGTAATGTTTCCGTAACACCCACTGTCTCTTAGACTCACAGTGCGGCATGTTGTCTCTCAATCCTGTCACTAATCACTTCCTCTCTCTCTCGCCGCCGCCTTCCTCTGCTCGTAACACCCTTCATACATATCCCTCCTCCTGCCAGTTACTAGTACTACTACTTACTTGTTGTCTCTAACTCTTGCTCCCTTTCTTCGTTCATAATTTCTCAAGAACACTCTCCATATGTACCCCCTCGCCTGCCGCCCACTTCTCTCTACTTTCTTTCTTTCTCTCTCTCTCTCTTTCGTGTTGCTTTTCTCTATTCAGGCCCAATCCCGAGCACTCGTTGCACATATGCATCCCTGCAGCAGACTTTCCCACTGACGAGATATGTTCACAAGTGAAATGGCGATGGAGAATCATTTTTCTTCGGCTCCTGCGTGAACAATCAGACATGCAGACCTTGTTACGTGCCTCTCCCTGCCTCAGACACAACAGTCACACTTCTAATGGCAACTACTTTCACTACTACTACGTGTACTACTACTACTGCTGCTGTTGCCGCATTGGAACTACTACTACTACGTGTACTATTACTACTACTGCTGTTGCTGCATTAGGACTCGACTACTACGTGTACTACTACTACTACTGCTGTTGCCGCATTAGAACTACTACTACTAGTAGTACTGCTCCTAGTACCACTACTAGCACGTGTACTACTACGTGTACTACTACTAATGCTGTTGCCGCATTAGGACTGCTACTACTGCTGTTGCCGTATTAGAACTACTACTACTACTACGTGTACTACTACTACTACTAGTACTGCTGGTGCCGCATTAGGATTACGAACTACATGGAGATTCTCCCCGGTTTCTTTACGTCTTGCAAACTTGCCACTCAACGCAACACTGGCATATACATATATATACATATATATATATGTACAGATATATACATAGATATGTACATGTATATACACATATATGGATATATATATATACATACATACATACATACATATATACATGCTCCTGTCGGTTGGTCCCCTACTTTTTGTCTCTGATTTCTCTACGTCTTGCAAACCTAGCACTCAGTGCAACACGGGCGTACATATATATGTATACACTTACATGTACATTTATACGTATATATACATGTATGCATGCTCCTGTGGATCAGCTTCGTGGTTGTATGTATGCATGCTCCTATGAATCAGCTTCGTTCTTTTTGTCTCCGAGTCGTCTACGTCGCGCAGACTTTATTTCACACAACGTCGGCATATAAAAACATGCGCCTGTCGGTTGCCCCGTCTATTTTGGGTGGCGGTTGGTGAATCTCTACTCGGACGTATCGTCATCCTCTATCACGTGGCTGTCTACATGCTCTGTGCGTGTATGCATGCGCGCGCGTGGGAGTTGACATCTGTGCACATATATGTGTGTGTGTGAGTGTGTTTCTGTACGTTTCTTCTTGTACGTATACTTATGTATGTATGTATGTTCGTGTGTATGTATGCATGTATGTATGTATGAATGTCTGTGTGTATATATGAATGTAAGTATGTATGTATGTACGTGTGTGTGTGCATGTATGTATGCGTGAATGTCTGTACGTATATATGTATGTGCGGGTGCCGGTTGGCATCTGTGTGTGTGTGTGTGTGAGTGAGTTCATGCGTGTTGGCTTTTTCTGTAGGAGTCGTGTCTGTATAGTTGTACATGTGTATATCTGTGTGTAAGCGTGTGTGTGAGTGTGTGTATGTATCTCTGTACGCCGGATGCATCTTTCTTGTGTGTATCTGCGTGTTTGGCTGTATATATATTCTATATATGTGTGTGTATAGGTGTTTCCTGTGTGCTGTGGCTTTCTTACGAGTAGACCGAAGACGTAATCGAGAGCAAACATGGCGCCTTTATCACCAGTGAAAAGCGTTGGTACGGCATTTTTGAAAATGGCTCCAGTAGTGACTATGGAGACAGCAATGGAGCATATACCGCCAGTAGCAACTAGGAGTCCGGGTGAAAAGCGCAGCAGAAGCGTATATAGAGCTGCAGCAATTAATGCTAGTAGTAAATAGCCGAAGACAACCCCACACGCCTGGTAGGAAGCATCTCCAACAGCGAGTTGTTGCTGCCTGAACGTGTTGCTGAGGAGAGGATAGAATTGACTTCGTAGGTCTGCGTCGAGAGGCATGCAGTATGCACCTGCGACCTCCGTGGAGGCGTATGCAGGACTTTGCAAGACAAACTGAGTAGCTAGAGCTGAGCTTCTATGCTCGTCTATTTCTGTTTCCCTTATGTTGACGGGAATTGTCTTTCCTGCCTCTACGTCTTCTTCTGTTGGGCATGCAGCCACGCAACGAGCGTCCTGTAGTAACAGGAGAGGATAAGCTTCTCTAGGGTCTAGAGGAGCGTAGAGAAACGGTAAGTCCTTCACACTCCCGTCTGTCCCGCAGCTCTTGCCCTGGTAATTAACACCTCTAGAAAGGCGCGATGGCGACCCCTCAGAGAGGGCTACCCAACAAAACCAGCCACAAATAAAGGCAGCCAAGCAAAACCCATACAGCCACCCCACATCCGTCGTGTGTCTTTCTTGTTGGTAGTAAAAACTTCCTCCTTCATCCCAAATGCCTACAGGGGCTGCTGTCTGCATGCATGTCATCGGAGCAGCAGCAGGAGGCGGAGGTGAAGAAGAGGAAGAATACGTGGTAGTTGCTGTACTAGTACTACTACTGCTACCCGCAAGTATATACGGTCCAGCTGCAGGTAAGGCAGTACCCCCCAGCGGAACTCTCTCAATAGCACGTTCAAAAGAGGTTGCACCTGCGGGAATCGACAACATCACACCCACACCCACACATTCACAGCCGTCGCCGCCCCAACACACACACAAACACACACACACACACTGGATGATATACATGTGTCATAATACTCAAAGAAAACCAAGAGACACACTTGAATGTATCACAAAGAGCAAATTAGAAACAATTAAAGCGAGAAGAAGGTGATAATGGTAGTAGTAGTAGTAGTGGTGGTACTAGTACTAGTAGTGGTGCTCAATATATACTTATTATACATGTACATATACAAACACCTATACATATATGTAAATAGACACCAATACTCACACCAGCATACATACGCGGATACAGTCTTCTCACCATTAACTACTGCTATTGCTATATAAGTATATATATATATATATATCTCTCAAAGTATTGTTACTGCGACAGCATAACAAGTCACGTCAAACGTCGTGGAGGGATGTCTGTGCAAGAGACACACAGTCGTCTGTTGTAGAGAAACGAGAACAAAAAAAACGAGAGACGTACACACAAAGAAGCACGAGCCTTTGCTTATCTTGGAAAAAAGCAAATGTAGCCTTCATTATACGTCTGTTACACTCCACAACAGCACACCTTCTTCAAAACAGGAAAGAGAGGGAGACCACAGACACACAGACTGATAGACAGAGAGAGGAACGACATTCAAGAATGCAAACAGTTCACACGTCTGTGTATATGCGTATATATGTCTGAGAGTAACTATGGGTGTGTATATGTGTGTAAGGATGTATGCGAAAATAGGTGTGTGCGTGTGTCACTACGATATATACGTGTGCGTGTGTGTAGCGGTGGGTCTACTAGTCTGTTAACATGCCTGTAAGTATATATGTTAGTGTGTGTTGCCTGGTATGTGTGCGTCCGTTTGTTTAAAGTCTACGCTTGCATGCTCTTTCACATAGATCCGTATTTGATACGCTTCCATTCTTTTAGACGTATACGCTTGTGTGTCGTGGCGATACACATGTACATATATATATATATATACGCTTATATGGGATGTGTGTGTGCTCGGCTGTATGTCACACATGCGTATATAATCCATATATGTGTACAATACGTAGACACGAATGGAATCCTTTAACGCAGTAATACAGGTGTGGTGACATGTGTAGTAGCATGTGTAGTAGCGTGTATCTTGTGTACGGAAACAGCCGCAAGACGAGTGTACCCTGGAGGTCTGTCAGCTGTCCATATGACTGTGTGTGTGTGTGTCCGCTTCG
>NW_026699139.1:0-33633 GCF_030435755.1 Ochotona princeps | reverse complement strand
TGTATGCTTAGTGCCCTTTGAGTGCCTAGGACTGAAATGAAGCTTGGAGAGCATCCCACACAAACGAATGCTCCACATGCGGGTTTCACATGCCACCAACTCCACATTCACAGGCAACTTCAGCGCCACAGCCGTTTTCAGATAGCCCTCAATGCAAAGGCTCTAGACGCAAATATTGGTGTGAGAGCTAATTCAATCAAGGAAACACTGCATGTTGGTGAAGGGCATATTGAAGAAGGATCAGCAGAGTGGTTCTTGTGGGAGAACAACTCCATTTGGCTCATTAACTTCACACACCATCAGGCTTCCAAGCAGCTCTCAAGGAAACTCAGTTTTCACGCTCTATGCTTAGTGCCCTTTGTATTTCTAGGACTGAAATGAACCTGGTAGAGCATCCCACACAAACGAATGCTCCACATGCGGGTTTCACATGCCACCAACTCCACATTCACAGGCAACTTCAGCGCCACAGCCGTTTTCAGATAGCCCTCAAAGCAAAGACTCTAGACGCAAATATTGGTGTGAGAGCTAATTCAATCAAAGAAACACTGCATGTTGGTGAAGGGCATATTGAAGAAGGATCAGCCGAGTGGTTCTTGTGGGAGAACAACTCCATTTGGCTCACTAACTTCACACACCATCTGGCTTCCAAGCAGCTCTCAAGGAAACTCAGTTTTCACACTCTATGCTTAGTGCCCTTTGATTGCATTATCTAGAATGAACCTGATAGAGCATCCCACACAAACGAATGCTCCACATGCGGGTTTCACATGCCACCAACTCCACATTCACAGGCAATTTCAGCGCCACAGCCGTTTTCAGATAGCCCTCAATGCAAAGGCTCTAGACGCAAATATTGGTGTGAGAGCTAATTCAATCAAGGAAACACTGCATGTTGGTGAAGGGCATATTGAAGAAGGATCAGTCGAGTGGTTCTTGTGGGAGAACAACTCCATTTGGCTCACTAACTTCACACACCATCAGGCTTCCAAGCAGCTCTAAAGGAAACTCAGTTTTCACACTCTATGCTTAGTGCCCTTTGTATGGCTAGGACTGAAATGAACCTGGTAGAGCATCCCACACAAACGAATGCTCCACATGCGGGTTTCACATGCCACCAACTCCACATTCACAGGCAACTTCAGCGCCACAGCCGTTTTCAGATAGCCCTCAATGCAAAGGCTCTAGACGCAAATATTGGTGTGAGAGCTAATTCAATCAAGGAAACACTGCATGTTGGTGAAGGGCATATTGAAGAAGGATCAGCCGAGTGGTTCTTGTGGGAGAACAACTCCATTTGGCTCACTAACTTCACACACCATCAGGCTTCCAAGCAGCTCTCAAGGAAACTCAGTTTTCACACTCTATGCTTAGTGCCCTTTGAGTGCATTATCTAGGAATGAACCTGGTAGAGCATCCCACACAAACGAATGCTCCACATGCGGGTTTCACATGCCACCAACTCCACATTCACAGGCAACTTCAGCGCCACAGCCGTTTTCAGATAGCCCTCAAAGCAAAGGCTCTAGACGCAAATATTGGTGTGAGAGCTAATTCAATCAAGGAAACACTGCATGTTGGTGAAGGGCATATTGAAGAAGGATCAGCCGAGTGGTTCTTGTGGGAGAACAACTCCATTTGGCTCACTAACTTCACACACCATCAGGCTTCCAAGCAGCTCTCAAGGAAACTCAGTTTTCACACTCTATGCTTAGTGCCCTTTGAGTGCATTATCTAGGAATGAACCTGGTAGAGCATCCCACACAAACGAATGCTCCACATGCGGGTTTCACATGCCACCAACTCCACATTCACATGCAACTTCAGCGCCACAGCCGTTTTCAGATAGCCCTCAATGCAAAGGCTCTAGACGCAAATATTGGTGTGAGAGCTAATTCAATCAAGGAAACACTGCCTGTTGGTGAAGGGCATATTGAAGAAGGATCAGCCGAGTGGTTCTTGTGGGAGAACAACTCCATTTGGCTCACTAACTTCACACACCATCAGGCTTCCAAGCAGCTCTCAAGGAAACTCAGTTTTCACACTCTATGCTTAGTGCCGTTTGTATGCCTAGGACTGAAATGAACCTGGTAGAGCATCCCACACAAACGAATGCTCCACATGCGGGTTTCACATGCCACCAACTCCACATTCACAGGCAACATCAGCGCCACAGCCGTTTTCAGATAGCCCTCAATGCAAAGGCTCTAGACGCAAATACTGGTGTGAGAGTTAATTCAATCAAGGAAACACTGCATGTTGGTGAAGGGCATATTGAAGAAGGATCAGCCGAGTGGTTCTTGTGGGAGAACAACTCCATTTGGCTCACTAACTTCACACACCATCAGGCTTCCAAGCAGCTCTCAAGGAAACTCAGTTTTCACACTCTATGCTTAGTGCCCTTTGAGTGCATTATCTAGGAATGAACCTGGTAGAGCATCCCACACAAACGAATGCTCCACATGTGGGTTTCACATGCCACCAACTCCACATTCACAGGCAACTTCAGCGCCACAGCCGTTTTCTGATAGCCCTCAAAGCAAAGGCTCTAGACGCAAATATTGGTGTGAGAGCTAATTCAATCAAGGAAACACTGCATGTTGGTGAAGGGCATATTGAAGAAGGATCAGCAGAGTGGTTCTTGTGGGAGAACAACTCCATTTGGCTCACTAACTTCACACACCATCAGGCTTCCAAGCAGCTCTCAAGGAAACTCAGTTTTCACACTCTAAGCTTAGTGCCCTTTGAATGCTTTATCTAGGAATGAACCTGGTAGAGCATCCCACACAAACGAATGCTCCACATGCGGGTTTCACATGCCACCAACTCCACATTCACAGGCAACTTCAGCGCCACAGCCGTTTTCAGATAGCCCTCAATGCAAAGGCTCTAGACGCAAATATTGGTGTGAGAGCTAATTCAATCAAGGAAACACTGCATGTTGGTGAAGGGCATATTGAAGACGGATCAGCAGAGTGGTTCTTGTGGGAGAACAACTCCATTTGGCTCACTAACTTCACACACCATCAGGCTTCCAAGCAGCTCTCAAGGAAACTTAGTTTTCACACTCTATGTTTAATGCCCTTTGAGTGCATTATCTAGGAATGAACCTGGTAGATTATCCAACACAAACGAATGTTCCACATGCGGGTTTCACATGCCACCAACTCCACATTCACAGGCAACTTCAGCGCCACAGCCGTTTTCAGATAGCCCTCAATGCAAAGGCTCTAGACGCAAATATTGGTGTGAGAGCTAATTCAATCAAGGAAACACTGCATGTTGGTGAAGGGCATATTGAAGAAGGATCAGCCGAGTGGTTCTTGTGGGAGAACAACTCCATTTGGCTCACTAACTTCACACACCATCAGGCTTCCAAGCAGCTCTCAAGGAAACTCAGTTTTCACACTCTATGCTTAGTGCCCTTTGTATGGCTAGGACTGAAATGAACCTGGTAGAGCATCCCACACAAACGAATGCTCCACATGCGGGTTTCACATGCCACCAACTCCACATTCACAGGCAACTTCAGCGCCACAGCCGTTTTCAGATAGCCCTCAATGCAAAGGCTCTAGACGCAAATATTGGTGTGAGAGCTAATTCAATCAAGGAAACACTGCATGTTGGTGAAGGGCATATTGAAGAAGGATCAGCCGAGTGGTTCTTGTGGGAGAACAACTCCATTTGGCTCACTAACTTCACACACCATCAGGCTTCCAAGCAGCTCTCAAGGAAACTCAGTTTTCACACTCTATGCTTAGTGCCCTTTGAGTGCATTATCTAGGAATGAACCTGGTAGAGCATCCCACACAAACGAATGCTCCACATGCGGGTTTCACATGCCACCAACTCCACATTCACAGGCAACTTCAGCGCCACAGCCGTTTTCAGATAGCCCTCAATGCAAAGGCTCTAGACGCAAATATTGGTGTGAGAGCTAATTCAATCAAGGAAACACTGCATGTTGGTGAAGGGCATATTGAAGAAGGATCAGCCGAGTGGTTCTTGTGGGAGAACAACTCCATTTGGCTCACTAACTTCACACACCATCAGGCTTCCAAGCAGCTCTCAAGGAAACTCAGTTTTCACACTCTAAGCTTAGTGCCCTTTGAATGCTTTATCTAGGAATGAACCTGGTAGAGCATCCCACACAAACGAATGCTCCACATGCGGGTTTCACATGCCACCAACTCCACATTCACAGGCAACTTCAGCGCCACAGCCGTTTTCAGATAGCCCTCAATGCAAAGGCTCTAGACGCAAATATTGGTGTGAGAGCTAATTCAATCAAGGAAACACTGCATGTTGGTGAAGGGCATATTGAAGAAGGATCAGCCGAGTGGTTCTTGTGGGAGAACAACTCCATTTGGCTCACTAACTTCACACACCATCAGGCTTCCAAGCAGCTCTCAAGGAAACTCAGTTTTCACACTGTATGCTTAGTGCCCTTTGAGTGCCTAGGACTGAAATGAAGCTTGGAGAGCATCCCACACAAACGAATGCTCCACATGCGGGTTTCACATGCCACCAACTCCACATTCACAGGCAACTTCAGCGCCACAGCCGTTTTCAGATAGCCCTCAATGCAAAGGCTCTAGACGCAAATATTGGTGTGAGAGCTAATTCAATCAAGGAAACACTGCATGTTGGTGAAGGGCATATTGAAGAACGATCAGCAGAGTGGTTCTTGTGGGAGAACAACTCCATTTGGCTCATTAACTTCACACACCATCAGGCTTCCAAGCAGCTCTCAAGGAAACTCAGTTTTCACGCTCTATGCTTAGTGCCCTTTGTATTTCTAGGACTGAAATGAACCTGGTAGAGCATCCCACACAAACGAATGCTCCACATGCGGGTTTCACATGCCACCAACTCCACATTCACAGGCAACTTCAGCGCCACAGCCGTTTTCAGATAGCCCTCAAAGCAAAGACTCTAGACGCAAATATTGGTGTGAGAGCTAATTCAATCAAAGAAACACTGCATGTTGGTGAAGGGCATATTGAAGAAGGATCAGCCGAGTGGTTCTTGTGGGAGAACAACTCCATTTGGCTCACTAACTTCACACACCATCTGGCTTCCAAGCAGCTCTCAAGGAAACTCAGTTTTCACACTCTATGCTTAGTGCCCTTTGATTGCATTATCTAGGAATGAACCTGATAGAGCATCCCACACAAACGAATGCTCCACATGCGGGTTTCACATGCCACCAACTCCACATTCACAGGCAATTTCAGCGCCACAGCCGTTTTCAGATAGCCCTCAATGCAAAGGCTCTAGACGCAAATATTGGTGTGAGAGCTAATTCAATCAAGGAAACACTGCATGTTGGTGAAGGGCATATTGAAGAAGGATCAGTCGAGTGGTTCTTGTGGGAGAACAACTCCATTTGGCTCACTAACTTCACACACCATCAGGCTTCCAAGCAGCTCTAAAGGAAACTCAGTTTTCACACTCTATGCTTAGTGCCCTTTGTATGGCTAGGACTGAAATGAACCTGGTAGAGCATCCCACACAAACGAATGCTCCACATGCGGGTTTCACATGCCACCAACTCCACATTCACAGGCAACTTCAGCGCCACAGCCGTTTTCAGATAGCCCTCAATGCAAAGGCTCTAGACGCAAATATTGGTGTGAGAGCTAATTCAATCAAGGAAACACTGCATGTTGGTGAAGGGCATATTGAAGAAGGATCAGCCGAGTGGTTCTTGTGGGAGAACAACTCCATTTGGCTCACTAACTTCACACACCATCAGGCTTCCAAGCAGCTCTCAAGGAAACTCAGTTTTCACACTCTATGCTTAGTGCCCTTTGAGTGCATTATCTAGGAATGAACCTGGTAGAGCATCCCACACAAACGAATGCTCCACATGCGGGTTTCACATGCCACCAACTCCACATTCACAGGCAACTTCAGCGCCACAGCCGTTTTCAGATAGCCCTCAATGCAAAGGCTCTAGACGCAAATATTGGTGTGAGAGCTAATTCAATCAAGGAAACACTGCATGTTGGTGAAGGGCATATTGAAGAAGGATCAGCCGAGTGGTTCTTGTGGGAGAACAACTCCATTTGGCTCACTAACTTCACACACCATCAGGCTTCCAAGCAGCTCTCAAGGAAACTCAGTTTTCACACTCTGTGCTTAGTGCCCTTTGAGTGCATTATCTACGAATGAACCTGGTAGAGCACCCCACACAAACGAATGCTCCACATGCGGGTTTCACATGCCACCAACTCCACATTCACAGGCAACTTCAGCGCCACAGCCGTTTTCAGATAGCCCTCAAAGCAAAGGCTCTAGAAGCAAATATTGGTGTGAGAGCTAATTCAATCAAGGAAACACTGCATGTTGGTGAAGGGCATATTGAAGAAGGATCAGCCGAGTGGTTCTTGTGGGAGAACAACTCCATTTGGCTCACTAACTTCACACACCATCAGGCTTCCAAGCAGCTCTCAAGGAAACTCAGTTTTCACACTCTATGCTTAGTCCCCTTTGTATGCCTAGGACTGAAATGAACCTGGTAGAGCATCCCACACAAACGAATGCTCCACATGCGGGTTTCACATGCCACCAACTCCACATTCACAGGCAACATCAGCGCCACAGCCGTTTTCAGATAGCCCTCAATGCAAAGGCTCTAGACGCAAATATTGGTGTGAGAGCTAATTCAATCAAGGAAACACTGCATGTTGGTGAAGGGCATATTGAAGAAGGATCAGCCGAGTGGTTCTTGTGGGAGAACAACTCCATTTGGCTCACTAACTTCACACACCATCAGGCTTCCAAGCAGCTCTCAAGGAAACTCAGTTTTCACACTGTATGCTTAGTGCCCTTTGAGTGCCTAGGACTGAAATGAAGCTTGGAGAGCATCCCACACAAACGAATGCTCCACATGCGGGTTTCACATGCCACCAACTCCACATTCACAGGCAACTTCAGCGCCACAGCCGTTTTCAGATAGCCCTCAATGCAAAGGCTCTAGACGCAAATATTGGTGTGAGAGCTAATTCAATCAAGGAAACACTGCATGTTGGTGAAGGGCATATTGAAGAAGGATCAGCCGAGTGGTTCTTGTGGGAGAACAACTCCATTTGGCTCATTAACTTCACACACCATCAGGCTTCCAAGCAGCTCTCAAGGAAACTCAGTTTTCACGCTCTATGCTTAGTGCCCTTTGTATTTCTAGGACTGAAATGAACCTGGTAGAGCATCCCACACAAACGAATGCTCCACATGCGGGTTTCACATGCCACCAACTCCACATTCACAGGCAACTTCAGCGCCACAGCCGTTTTCAGATAGCCCTCAAAGCAAAGACTCTAGACGCAAATATTGGTGTGAGAGCTAATTCAATCAAAGAAACACTGCATGTTGGTGAAGGGCATATTGAAGAAGGATCAGCCGAGTGGTTCTTGTGGGAGAACAACTCCATTTGGCTCACTAACTTCACACACCATCTGGCTTCCAAGCAGCTCTCAAGGAAACTCAGTTTTCACACTCTATGCTTAGTGCCCTTTGATTGCATTATCTAGGAATGAACCTGATAGAGCATCCCACACAAACGAATGCTCCACATGCGGGTTTCACATGCCACCAACTCCACATTCACAGGCAATTTCAGCGCCACAGCCGTTTTCAGATAGCCCTCAATGCAAAGGCTCTAGACGCAAATATTGGTGTGAGAGCTAATTCAATCAAGGAAACACTGCATGTTGGTGAAGGGCATATTGAAGAAGGATCAGTCGAGTGGTTCTTGTGGGAGAACAACTCCATTTGGCTCACTAACTTCACACACCATCAGGCTTCCAAGCAGCTCTAAAGGAAACTCAGTTTTCACACTCTATGCTTAGTGCCCTTTGTATGGCTAGGACTGAAATGAACCTGTAGAGCATCCCACACAAACGAATGCTCCACATGCGGGTTTCACATGCCACCAACTCCACATTCACAGGCAACTTCAGCGCCACAGCCGTTTTCAGATAGCCCTCAATGCAAAGGCTCTAGACGCAAATATTGGTGTGAGAGCTAATTCAATCAAGGAAAACACTGCATGTTGGTGAAGGGCATATTGAAGAAGGATCAGCCGAGTGGTTCTTGTGGGAGAACAACTCCATTTGGCTCACTAACTTCACACACCATCAGGCTTCCAAGCAGCTCTCAAGGAAACTCAGTTTTCACACTCTATGCTTAGTGCCCTTTGAGTGCATTATCTAGGAATGAACCTGGTAGAGCATCCCACACAAACGAATGCTCCACATGCGGGTTTCACATGCCACCAACTCCACATTCACAGGCAACTTCAGCGCCACAGCCGTTTTCAGATAGCCCTCAAAGCAAAGGCTCTAGACGCAAATATTGGTGTGAGAGCTAATTCAATCAAGGAAACACTGCATGTTGGTGAAGGGCATATTGAAGAAGGATCAGCCGAGTGGTTCTTGTGGGAGAACAACTCCATTTGGCTCACTAACTTCACACACCATCAGGCTTCCAAGCAGCTCTCAAGGAAACTCAGTTTTCACACTCTATGCTTAGTGCCCTTTGAGTGCATTATCTAGGAATGAACCTGGTAGAGCATCCCACACAAACGAATGCTCCACATGCGGGTTTCACATGCCACCAACTCCACATTCACATGCAACTTCAGCGCCACAGCCGTTTTCAGATAGCCCTCAATGCAAAGGCTCTAGACGCAAATATTGGTGTGAGAGCTAATTCAATCAAGGAAACACTGCCTGTTGGTGAAGGGCATATTGAAGAAGGATCAGCCGAGTGGTTCTTGTGGGAGAACAACTCCATTTGGCTCACTAACTTCACACACCATCAGGCTTCCAAGCAGCTCTCAAGGAAACTCAGTTTTCACACTCTATGCTTAGTGCCGTTTGTATGCCTAGGACTGAAATGAACCTGGTAGAGCATCCCACACAAACGAATGCTCCACATGCGGGTTTCACATGCCACCAACTCCACATTCACAGGCAACATCAGCGCCACAGCCGTTTTCAGATAGCCCTCAATGCAAAGGCTCTAGACGCAAATACTGGTGTGAGAGTTAATTCAATCAAGGAAACACTGCATGTTGGTGAAGGGCATATTGAAGAAGGATCAGCCGAGTGGTTCTTGTGGGAGAACAACTCCATTTGGCTCACTAACTTCACACACCATCAGGCTTCCAAGCAGCTCTCAAGGAAACTCAGTTTTCACACTCTATGCTTAGTGCCCTTTGAGTGCATTATCTAGGAATGAACCTGGTAGAGCATCCCACACAAACGAATGCTCCACATGTGGGTTTCACATGCCACCAACTCCACATTCACAGGCAACTTCAGCGCCACAGCCGTTTTCTGATAGCCCTCAAAGCAAAGGCTCTAGACGCAAATATTGGTGTGAGAGCTAATTCAATCAAGGAAACACTGCATGTTGGTGAAGGGCATATTGAAGAAGGATCAGCAGAGTGGTTCTTGTGGGAGAACAACTCCATTTGGCTCACTAACTTCACACACCATCAGGCTTCCAAGCAGCTCTCAAGGAAACTCAGTTTTCACACTCTAAGCTTAGTGCCCTTTGAATGCTTTATCTAGGAATGAACCTGGTAGAGCATCCCACACAAACGAATGCTCCACATGCGGGTTTCACATGCCACCAACTCCACATTCACAGGCAACTTCAGCGCCACAGCCGTTTTCAGATAGCCCTCAATGCAAAGGCTCTAGACGCAAATATTGGTGTGAGAGCTAATTCAATCAAGGAAACACTGCATGTTGGTGAAGGGCATATTGAAGACGGATCAGCAGAGTGGTTCTTGTGGGAGAACAACTCCATTTGGCTCACTAACTTCACACACCATCAGGCTTCCAAGCAGCTCTCAAGGAAACTTAGTTTTCACACTCTATGTTTAATGCCCTTTGAGTGCATTATCTAGGAATGAACCTGGTAGATTATCCAACACAAACGAATGTTCCACATGCGGGTTTCACATGCCACCAACTCCACATTCACAGGCAACTTCAGCGCCACAGCCGTTTTCAGATAGCCCTCAATGCAAAGGCTCTAGACGCAAATATTGGTGTGAGAGCTAATTCAATCAAGGAAACACTGCATGTTGGTGAAGGGCATATTGAAGAAGGATCAGCCGAGTGGTTCTTGTGGGAGAACAACTCCATTTGGCTCACTAACTTCACACACCATCAGGCTTCCAAGCAGCTCTAAATGAAACTCAGTTTTCACACTCTATGCTTAGTGCCCTTTGTATGGCTAGGACTGAAATGAACCTGGTAGAGCATCCCACACAAACGAATGCTCCACATGCGGGTTTCACATGCCACCAACTCCACATTCACAGGCAACTTCAGCGCCACAGCCGTTTTCAGATAGCCCTCAATGCAAAGGCTCTAGACGCAAATATTGGTGTGAGAGCTAATTCAATCAAGGAAACACTGCATGTTGGTGAAGGGCATATTGAAGAAGGATCAGCCGAGTGGTTCTTGTGGGAGAACAACTCCATTTGGCTCACTAACTTCACACACCATCAGGCTTCCAAGCAGCTCTCAAGGAAACTCAGTTTTCACACTCTATGCTTAGTGCCCTTTGAGTGCATTATCTAGGAATGAACCTGGTAGAGCATCCCACACAAACGAATGCTCCACATGCGGGTTTCACATGCCACCAACTCCACATTCACAGGCAACTTCAGCGCCACAGCCGTTTTCAGATAGCCCTCAATGCAAAGGCTCTAGACGCAAATATTGGTGTGAGAGCTAATTCAATCAAGGAAACACTGCATGTTGGTGAAGGGCATATTGAAGAAGGATCAGCCGAGTGGTTCTTGTGGGAGAACAACTCCATTTGGCTCACTAACTTCACACACCATCAGGCTTCCAAGCAGCTCTCAAGGAAACTCAGTTTTCACACTCTAAGCTTAGTGCCCTTTGAATGCTTTATCTAGGAATGAACCTGGTAGAGCATCCCACACAAACGAATGCTCCACATGCGGGTTTCACATGCCACCAACTCCACATTCACAGGCAACTTCAGCGCCACAGCCGTTTTCAGATAGCCCTCAATGCAAAGGCTCTAGACGCAAATATTGGTGTGAGAGCTAATTCAATCAAGGAAACACTGCATGTTGGTGAAGGGCATATTGAAGACGGATCAGCAGAGTGGTTCTTGTGGGAGAACAACTCCATTTGGCTCACTAACTTCACACACCATCAGGCTTCCAAGCAGCTCTCAAGGAAACTTAGTTTTCACACTCTATGTTTAATGCCCTTTGAGTGCATTATCTAGGAATGAACCTGGTAGATTATCCAACACAAACGAATGTTCCACATGCGGGTTTCACATGCCACCAACTCCACATTCACAGGCAACTTCAGCGCCACAGCCGTTTTCAGATAGCCCTCAATGCAAAGCCTCTAGACGCAAATATTGGTGTGAGAGCTAATTCAATCAAGGAAACACTGCATGTTGGTGAAGGGCATATTGAAGAAGGATCAGCCGAGTGGTTCTTGTGGGAGAACAACTCCATTTGGCTCACTAACTTCACACACCATCAGGCTTCCAAGCAGCTCTCAAGGAAACTCAGTTTTCACACTCTATGCTTAGTGCCCTTTGTATGGCTAGGACTGAAATGAACCTGGTAGAGCATCCCACACAAACGAATGCTCCACATGCGGGTTTCACATGCCACCAACTCCACATTCACAGGCAACTTCAGCGCCACAGCCGTTTTCAGATAGCCCTCAATGCAAAGGCTCTAGACGCAAATATTGGTGTGAGAGCTAATTCAATCAAGGAAACACTGCATGTTGGTGAAGGGCATATTGAAGAAGGATCAGCCGAGTGGTTCTTGTGGGAGAACAACTCCATTTGGCTCACTAACTTCACACACCATCAGGCTTCCAAGCAGCTCTCAAGGAAACTCAGTTTTCACACTCTATGCTTAGTGCCCTTTGAGTGCATTATCTAGGAATGAACCTGGTAGAGCATCCCACACAAACGAATGCTCCACATGCGGGTTTCACATGCCACCAAGTCCACATTCACAGGCAACTTCAGCGCCACAGCCGTTTTCAGATAGCCCTCAAAGCAAAGGCTCTAGACGCAAATATTGGTGTGAGAGCTAATTCAATCAAGGAAACACTGCATGTTGGTGAAGGGCATATTGAAGAAGGATCAGCCGAGTGGTTCTTGTGGGAGAACAACTCCATCTGGCTCACTAACTTCACACACCATCAGGCTTCCAAGCAGCTCTCAAGGAAACTCAGTTTTCACACTCTATGCTTAGTGCCCTTTGAGTGCATTATCTAGGAATGAACCTGGTAGAGCATCCCACACAAACGAATGCTCCACATGCGGGTTTCACATGCCACCAACTCCACATTCACATGCAACTTCAGCGCCACAGCCGTTTTCAGATAGCCCTCAATGCAAAGGCTCTAGACGCACATATTGGTGTGAGAGCTAATTCAATCAAGGAAACACTGCATGTTGGTGAAGGGCATATTGAAGAAGGATCAGCCGAGTGGTTCTTGTGGGAGAACAACTCCATTTGGCTCACTAACTTCACACACCATCAGGCTTCCAAGCAGCTCTCAAGGAAACTCAGTTTTCACACTCTATGCTTAGTGCCCTTTGAGTGCATTATCTAGGAATGAACCTGGTAGAGCATCCCACACAAACGAATGCTCCACATGCGGGTTTCACATGCCACCAACTCCACATTCACAGGCAACTTCAGCGCCACAGCCATTTTCAGATAGCCCTCAATGCAAAGGCTCTAGACGCAAATATTGGTGTGAGAGCTAATTCAATCAAAGAAACACTGCATGTTGGTGAAGGGCATATTGAAGAAGGATCAGCCGAGTGGTTCTTGTGGGAGAACAACTCCATTTGGCTCACTAACTTCACACACCATCTGGCTTCCAAGCAGCTCTCAAGGAAACTCAGTTTTCACACTCTATGCTTAGTGCCCTTTGTATGCCTAGCACTGAAATGAACCTGGTAGAGCATCCCACACAAACGAATGCTCCACATGCGGGTTTCACATGCCACCAACTCCACATTCACAGGCAACTTCAGCGCCACAGCCGTTTTCAGAAAGCCCTCAATGCAAAGGCTCTAGACGCAAATATTGGTGTGAGAGCTAATTCAATCAAGGAAACACTGCATGTTGGTGAAGGGCATATTGAAGAAGGATCAGCCGAGTGGTTCTTGTGGGAAAACAACTCCATTTGGCTCACTAACTTCACACACCATCAGGCTTCCAAGCAGCTCTCAAGGAAACTCAGTTTTCACACTCTATGCTTAGTGCCCTTTGTATGGCTAGGACTGAAATGAACCTGGTAGAGCATCCCACACAAACGAATGCTCCACATGCGGGTTTCACATGCCACCAACTCCACATTCACAGGCAACTTCAGCACCACAGCCGTTTTCAGATAGCCCTCAATGCAAAGGCTCTAGACGCAAATATTGGTGTGAGAGCTAATTCAATCAAGGAAACACTGCATGTTGGTGAAGGGCATATTGAAGAAGGATCAGCCGAGTGGTTCTTGTGGGAGAACAACTCCATTTGGCTCACTAACTTCACACACCATCAGGCTTCCAAGCAGCTCTCAAGGAAACTCAGTTTTCACACTCTATGCTTAGTGCCCTTTGTATGGCTAGGACTGAAATGAACCTGGTAGAGCATCCCACACAAACGAATGCTCCACATGCGGGTTTCACATGCCACCAACTCCACATTCACATGCAACTTCAGCGCCACAGCCATTTTCAGATAGCCCTCAATGCAAAGGCTCTAGACGCAAATATTGGTGTGAGAGCTAATTCAATCAAGGAAACACTGCATGTTGGTGAAGGGCATATTGAAGAAGGATCAGCCGATTGGTTCTTGTGGGAGAACAACTCCATTTGGCTCACTAACTTCACACACCATCAGGCTTCCAAGCAGCTCTCAAGGAAACTCAGTTTTCACACTCTATGCTTAGTGCCCTTTGAGTGCATTATCTAGGAATGAACCTGGTAGAGCATCCCACACAAACGAATGCTCCACATGCGGGTTTCACATGCCAACAACTCCACATTCACAGGCAACTTCAGCGCCACAGCCATTTTCAGATAGCCCTCAATGCAAAGGCTCTAGACGCAAATATTGGTGTGAGAGCTAATTCAATCAAGGAAACACTGCATGTTGGTGAAGGGCATATTGAAGAAGGATCAGCCGAGTGGTTCTTGTGGGAGAACAACTCCATTTGGCTCACTAACTTCACACACCATCAGGCTTCCAAGCAGCTCTCAAGGAAACTCAGTTTTCACACTCTAACCTTAGTGCCCTTTGAGTGCTTTATCTAGGAATGAACCTGGTAGAGCATCCCACACAAACGAATGCTCCACATGCGGGTTTCACAAGCCACCAACTCCACATTCACAGGCAACTTCAGCGCCACAGCCGTTTTCAGATAGCCCTCAATGCAAAGGCTCTAGACGCAAATATTGGTGTGAGAGCTAATTCAATCAAGGAAACACTGCATGTTGGTGAAGGGCATATTGAAGAAGGATCAGCCGAGTGGTTCTTGTGGGAGAACAACTCCATTTGGCTCACTAACTTCACACACCATCAGGCTTCCAAGCAGCTCTCAAGGAAACTCAGTTTTCACACTCTATGCTTAGTGCCCTTTGTATGCCTAGCACTGAAATGAACCTGGTAGAGCATCCCACACAAACGAATGCTCCACATGCGGGTTTCACATGCCACCAACTCCACATTCACAGGCAACTTCAGCACCACAGCCGTTTTCAGATAGCCCTCAATGCAAAGGCTCTAGACGCAAATATTGGTGTGAGAGCTAATTCAATCAAGGAAACACTGCATGTTGGTGAAGGGCATATTGAAGAAGGATCAGCCGAGTGGTTCTTGTGGGAGAACAACTCCATTTGGCTCACTAACTTCACACACCATCAGGCTTCCAAGCAGCTCTCAAGGAAACTCAGTTTTCACACTCTATGCTTAGTGCCCTTTGTATGGCTAGGACTGAAATGAACCTGGTAGAGCATGCCACACAAACGAATGCTCCACATGCGGGTTTCACATGCCACCAACTCCACATTCACATGCAACTTCAGCGCCACAGCCATTTTCAGATAGCCCTCAATGCAAAGGCTCTAGACGCAAATATTGGTGTGAGAGCTAATTCAATCAAGGAAACACTGCATGTTGGTGAAGGGCATATTGAAGAAGGATCAGCCGAGTGGTTCTTGTGGGAGAACAACTCCATTTGGCTCACTAACTTCACACACCATCAGGCTTCCAAGCAGCTCTCAAGGAAACTCAGTTTTCACACTCTATGCTTAGTGCCCTTTGAGTGCATTATCTAGGAATGAACCTGGTAGAGCATCCCACACAAACGAATGCTCCACATGCGGGTTTCACATGCCAACAACTCCACATTCACAGGCAACTTCAGCGCCACAGCCATTTTCAGATAGCCCTCAATGCAAAGGCTCTAGACGCAAATATTGGTGTGAGAGCTAATTCAATCAAGGAAACACTGCATGTTGGTGAAGGGCATATTGAAGAAGGATCAGCCGAGTGGTTCTTGTGGGAGAACAACTCCATTTGGCTCACTAACTTCACACACCATCAGGCTTCCAAGCAGCTCTCAAGGAAACTCAGTTTTCACACTCTAAGCTTAGTGCCCTTTGAGTGCTTTATCTAGGAATGAACCTGGTAGAGCATCCCACACAAACGAATGCTCCACATGCGGGTTTCACAAGCCTCCAACTCCACATTCACAGGCAACTTCAGCGCCACAGCCGTTTTCAGATAGCCCTCAATGCAAAGGCTCTAGACGCAAATATTGGTGTGAGAGCTAATTCAATCAAGGAAACACTGCATGTTGGTGAAGGGCATATTGAAGAAGGATCAGCCGAGTGGTTCTTGTGGGAGAACAACTCCATTTGGCTCACTAACTTCACACACCATCAGGCTTCCAAGCAGCTCTCAAGGAAACTCAGTTTTCACACTCTATGCTTAGTGCCCTTTGAGTGCATTATCTAGGAATGAACCTGGTAGAGCATCCCACACAAACGAATGCTCCACATGCGGGTTTCACATGCCACCAACT
This sequence comes from Ochotona princeps, assembly GCF_030435755.1. NCBI lineage: Eukaryota > Metazoa > Chordata > Mammalia > Lagomorpha > Ochotonidae > Ochotona > Ochotona princeps. The sequence continues at coordinate 17,506 of NW_026699139.1, read as the reverse complement.
CCACATTCACAGGCAACTTCAGCGCCACAGCCGTTTTCAGATAGCCCTCAAAGCAAAGGCTCTAGACGCAAATATTGGTGTGAGAGCTAATTCAATCAAGGAAACACTGCATGTTGGTGAAGGGCATATTGAAGAAGGATCAGCCGAGTGGTTCTTGTGGGAGAACAACTCCATTTGGCTCACTAACTTCACACACCATCAGGCTTCCAAGCATCTCTCAAGGAAACTCAGTTTTCACACTCTAAGCTTAGTGCCCTTTGAATGCTTTATCTAGGAATGAACCTGGTAGAGCATCCCACACAAACGAATGCTCCACATGCGGGTTTCACATGCCACCAACTCCACATTCACAGGCAACTTCAGCGCCACAGCCGTTTTCAGATAGCCCTCAATGCAAAGGCTCTAGACGCAAATATTGGTGTGAGAGCTAATTCAATCAAGGAAACACTGCATGTTGGTGAAGGGCATATTGAAGAAGGATCAGCCGAGTGGTTCTTGTGGGAGAACAACTCCATTTGGCTCACTAACTTCACACACCATCAGGCTTCCAAGCAGCTCTCAAGGAAACTCAGTTTTCACACTCTATGCTTAGTGCCCCTTGAGTGCATTATCTAGGAATGAACCTGGTAGAGCATCCCACACAAACGAATGCTCCACATGCGGGTTTCACATGCCACCAACTCCACATTCACAGGCAACTTCAGCGCCACAGCCGTTTTCAGATAGCCCTCAATGCAAAGGCTCTAGACGCAAATATTGGTGTGAGAGCTAATTCAATCAAGGAAACACTGCATGTTGGTGAAGGGCATATTGAAGAAGGATCAGCCGAGTGGTTCTTGTGGGAGAACAACTCCATTTGGCTCACTAACTTCACACACCATCAGGCTTCCAAGCAGCTCTCAAGGAAACTCAGTTTTCACACTCTATGCTTAGTGCCCTTTGTATGGCTAGGACTGAAATGAACCTGCTAGAGCATCCCACACAAACGAATGCTCCACATGCGGGTTTCACAAGCCACCAACTCCACATTCACAGGCAACTTCAGCGCCACAGCCGTTTTCAGATAGCCCTCAATGCAAAGGCTCTAGACGCAAATATTGGTGTGAGAGCTAATTCAATCAAGGAAACACTGCATGTTGGTGAAGGGCATATTGAAGAAGGATCAGCCGAGTGGTTCTTGTGGGAGAACAACTCCATTTGGCTCACTAACTTCACACACCATCAGGCTTCCAAGCAGCTCTCAAGGAAACTCAGTTTTCACACTCTATGCTTAGTGCCCTTTGAGTGCATTATCTAGGAATGAACCTGGTAGAGCATCCCACACAAACGAATGCTCCACATGCGGGTTTCACATGCCACCAACTCCACATTCACAGGCAACTTCAGCGCCACAGCCGTTTTCAGATAGCCCTCAATGCAAAGGCTCTAGACGCAAATATTGGTGTGAGAGCTAATTCAATCAAGGAAACACTGCATGTTGGTGAAGGGCATATTGAAGAAGGATCAGCCGAGTGGTTCTTGTGGGAGAACAACTCCATTTGGCTCACTAACTTCACACACCATCAGGCTTCCAAGCAGCTCTCAAGGAAACTCAGTTTTCACACTCTATGCTTAGTGCCCTTTGAGTGCATTATCTAGGAATGAACCTGGTAGAGCATCCCACACAAACGAATGCTCCACATGCGGGTTTCACATGCCACCAACTCCACATTCACAGGCAACTTCAGCGCCACAGCCGTTTTCAGATAGCCCTCAATGCAAAGGCTCTACACGCAAATATTGGTGTGAGAGCTAATTCAATCAAGGAAACACTGCATGTTGGTGAAGGGCATATTGAAGACGGATCAGCCGAGTGGTTCTTGTGGGAGAACAACTCCATTTGGCTCACTAACTTCACACACCATCAGGCTTCCAAGCAGCTCTCAAGGAAACTCAGTTTTCACACTCTATGCTTAGTGCCCTTTGTATGGCTAGGACTGAAATGAACCTGGTAGAGCATCCCACACAAACGAATGCTCCACATGCGGGTTTCACAAGCCACCAACTCCACATTCACAGGCAACTTCAGCGCCACAGCCGTTTTCAGATAGCCCTCAATGCAAAGGCTCTAGACGCAAATATTGGTGTGAGAGCTAATTCAATCAAGTAAACACTGCATGTTGGTGAAGGGCATATTGAAGAAGGATCAGCCGAGTGGTTCTTGTGGGAGAACAACTCCATTTGGCTCACTAACTTCACACACCATCAGGCTTCCAAGCAGCTCTCAAGGAAACTCAGTTTTCACACTCTAACCTTAGTGCCCTTTGAGTGCATTATCTAGGAATGAACCTGGTAGAGCATCCCACACAAACGAATGCTCCACATGCGGGTTTCACATGCCACCAACTCCACATTCACAGGCAACTTCAGCGCCATAGCCGTTTTCAGATAGCCCTCAATGCAAAGGCTCTAGACGCAAATATTGGTGTGAGAGCTAATTCAATCAAGGAAACACTGCATGTTGGTGAAGGGCATATTGAAGAAGGATCAGCGAGTGGTTCTTGTGGGAGAACAACTCCATTTGGCTCACTAACTTCACACACCATCAGGCTTCCAAGCAGCTCTCAAGGAAACTCAGTTTTCACACTCTATGCTTAGTGCCCTTTGTATGGCTAGGACTGAAAAGAACCTGGTAGAGCATCCCACACAAACGAATGCTCCACATGCGGGTTTCACAAGCCACCAACTCCACATTCACAGGCAACTTCAGCGCCACAGCCGATTTCAGATAGCCCTCAATGTAAAGGCTCTAGACGCAAATATTGGTGTGAGAGCTAATTCAATCAAGGAAACACTGCATGTTGGTGAAGGGCATATTGAAGAAGGATCAGCCGAGTGGTTCTTGTGGGAGTACAACTCCATTTGGCTCACTAACTTCACACACCATCAGGCTTCCAAGCAGCTCTCAAGGAAACTCAGTTTTCACACTCTATGCTTAGTGCCCTTTGAGTGCATTATCTAGGAATGAACCTGGTAGAGCATCCCACACAAACGAATGCTCCACATGCGGGTTTCACATGCCACCAACTCCACATTCACAGGCAACTTCAGCGCCACAGCCGTTTTCAGATAGCCCTCAAAGCAAAGGCTCTAGATGCAAATATTGGTGTGAGAGCTAATTCAATCAAGGAAACACTGCATGTTGGTGAAGGGCATATTGAAGAAGGATCAGCCGAGTGGTTCTTGTGGGAGAACAACTCCATTTGGCTCACTAACTTCACACACCATCAGGCTTCCAAGCAGCTCTCAAGGAAACTCAGTTTTCACACTCTATGCTTAGTGCCCTTTGAATGCATTATCTAGGAATGAACCTGGTAGAGCATCCCACACAAACGAATGCTCCACATGCGGGTTTCACATGCCACCAACTCCACATTCACAGGCAACTTCAGCGCCACAGCCGTTTTCAGATAGCCCTCAATGCAAAGGCTCTAGACGCAAATATTGGTGTGAGAGCTAATTCAATCAAGGAAACACTGCATGTTGGTGAAGGGCATATTGAAGAAGGATCAGCCGAGTGGTTCTTGTGGGAGAACAACTCCATTTGGCTCACTAACTTCACACACCATCAGGCTTCCAAGCAGCTCTCAAGGAAACTCAGTTTTCACACTCTATGCTTAGTGCCCTTTGAGTGCATTATCTAGGAATGAACCTGGTAGAGCATCCCACACAAACGAATGCTCCACATGCGGGTTTCACATGCCACCAACTCCACATTCACAGGCAACTTCAGCGCCACAGCCGTTTTCAGATAGCCCTCAATGCAAATGCTCTAGACGCAAATATTGGTGTGAGAGCTAATTCAATCAAGGAAACACTGCATGTTGGTGAAGGGCATATTGAAGAAGGATCAGCCGAGTGGTTCTTGTGGGAGAACAACTCCATTTGGCTCACTAACTTCACACACCATCAGGCTTCCAAGCAGCTCTCAAGGAAACTCAGTTTTCACACTCTATGCTTAGTGCCCTTTGTATGGCTAGGACTGAAATGAACCTGGTAGAGCATCCCACACAAACGAATGCTCCACATGCGGGTTTCACATGCCACCAACTCCACATTCACAGGCAACTTCAGCGCCACAGCCGTTTTCAGATAGCCCTCAATGCAAAGGCTCTAGACGCAAATATTGGTGTGAGAGCTAATTCAATCAAGGAAACACTGCATGTTGGTGAAGGGCATATTGAAGAAGGATCAGCCGAGTGGTTCTTGTGGGAGAACAACTCCATTTGGCTCACTAACTTCACACACCATCAGGCTTCCAAGCAGCTCTCAAGGAAACTCAGTTTTCACACTCTATGCTTAGTGCCCTTTGTATGGCTAGGACTGAAATGAACCTGGTAGAGCATCCCACACAAACGAATGCTCCACATGCGGGTTTCACATGCCACCAACTCCACATTCACAGGCAACTTCAGCGCCACAGCCATTTTCAGATAGCCCTCAATGCAAAGGCTCTAGACGCAAATATTGGTGTGAGAGCTAATTCAATCAAGGAAACACTGCATGTTGGTGAAGGGCATATTGAAGAAGGATCAGCCGAGTGGTTCTTGTGGGAGAACAACTCCATTTGGCTCACTAACTTCACACACCATCAGGCTTCCAAGCAGCTCTCAAGGAAACTCAGTTTTCACACTCTATGCTTAGTGCCCTTTGAGTGCATTATCTAGGAATGAACCTGGTAGAGCATCCCACACAAACGAATGCTCCACATGCGGGTTTCACATGCCACCAACTCCACATTCACAGGCAACTTCAGCGCCACAGCCGTTTTCAGATAGCCCTCAATGCAAAGGCTCTAGACGCAAATATTGGTGTGAGAGCTAATTCAATCAAGGAAACACTGCATGTTGGTGAAGGGCATATTGAAGAAGGATCAGCCGAGTGGTTCTTGTGGGAGAACAACTCCATTTGGCTCACTAACTTCACACACCATCAGGCTTCCAAGCAGCTCTCAAGGAAACTCAGTTTTCACACTCTAAGCTTAGTGCCCTTTGAATGCTTTATCTAGGAATGAACCTGGTAGAGCATCCCACACAAACGAATGCTCCACATGCGGGTTTCACATGCCACCAACTCCACATTCACAGGCAACTTCAGCGCCACAGCCGTTTTCAGATAGCCCTCAATGCAAAGGCTCTAGACGCAAATATTGGTGTGAGAGCTAATTCAATCAAGCAAACACTGCATGTTGGTGAAGGGCATATTGAAGAAGGATCAGCCGAGTGGTTCTTGTGGGAGAACAACTCCATTTGGCTCACTAACTTCACACACCATCAGGCTTCCAAGCAGCTCTCAAGGAAACTCAGTTTTCACACTCTATGCTTAGTGCCCTTTGAGTGCACTATCTAGGAATGAACCTGGTAGAGCATCCCACACAAACGAATGCTCCACATGCGGGTTTCACATGCCACCAACTCCACATTCACAGGCAACTTCAGCGCCACAGCCGTTTTCAGATAGCCCTCAATGCAAAGGCTCTAGACGCAAATATTGGTGTGAGAGCTAATTCAATCAAAGAAACACTGCATGTTGGTGAAGGGCATATTGAAGAAGGATCAGCCGATTGGTTCTTGTGGGAGAACAACTCCATTTGGCTCACTAACTTCACACACCATCAGGCTTCCAAGCAGCTCTCAAGGAAACTCAGTTTTCACACTCTATGCTTAGTGCCCTTTGTATGGCTAGGACTGAAATGAACCTGGTAGAGCATCTCACACAAACGAATGCTCCACATGCGGGTTTCACAAGCCACCAACTCCACATTCACAGGCAACTTCAGCGCCACAGCCGTTTTCAGATAGCCCTCAATGCAAAGGCTCTAGACGCAAATATTGGTGTGAGAGCTAATTCAATCAAGGAAACACTGCATGTTGGTGAAGGGCATATTGAAGAAGGATCAGCCGAGTGGTTCTTGTGGGAGAACAACTCCATTTGGCTCACTAACTTCACACACCATCAGGCTTCCAAGCAGCTCTCAAGGAAACTCAGTTTTCACACTCTATGCTTAGTGCCCTTTGAGTGCATTATCTAGGAATGAACCTGGTAGAGCATCCCACACAAACGAATGCTCCACATGCGGGTTTCACATGCCACCAACTCCACATTCACAGGCAACTTCAGCGCCACAGCCGTTTTCAGATAGCCCTCAATGCAAAGGCTCTAGACGCAAATATTGGTGTGAGAGCTAATTCAATCAAGGAAACACTGCATGTTGGTGAAGGGCATATTGAAGAAGGATCAGCCGAGTGGTTCTTGTGGGAGAACAACTCCATTTGGCTCACTAACTTCACACACCATCAGGCTTCCAAGCAGCTCTCAAGGAAACTCAGTTTTCACACTCTATGCTTAGTGCCCTTTGAGTGCATTATCTAGGAATGAACCTGGTAGAGCATCCCACACAAACGAATGCTCCACATGCGGGTTTCACATGCCATCAACTCCACATTCACAGGCAACTTCAGCGCCACAGCCGTTTTCAGATAGCCCTCAATGCAAAGGCTCTAGACGCAAATATTGGTGTGAGAGCTAATTCAATCAAGGAAACACTGCATGTTGGTGAAGGGCATATTGAAGAAGGATCAGCCGAGTGGTTCTTGTGGGAGAACAACTCCATTTGGCTCACTAACCTCACACACCATCAGGCTTCCAAGCAGCTCTCAAGGAAACTCAGTTTTCACACTCTATGCTTAGTGCCCTTTGAGTGCATTATCTAGGAATGAACCTGGTAGAGCATCCCACACAAACGAATGCTCCACATGCGGGTTTCACATGCCAACAACTCCACATTCACAGGCAACTTCAGCGCCACAGCCGTTTTCAGATAGCCCTCAAAGCAAAGGCTCTAGACGCAAATATTGGTGTGAGAGCTAATTCAATCAAGGAAACACTGCATGTTGGTGAAGGGCATATTGAAGAAGGATCAGCCGAGTGGTTCTTGTGGGAGAACAACTCCATTTGGCTCACTAACTTCACACATCATCAGGCTTCCAAGCAGCTCTCAAGGAAACTCAGTTTTCACACTCTATGCTTAGTGCCCTTTGAGTGCATTATCTAGGAATGAACCTGGTAGAGCATCCCACACAAACGAATGCTCCACATGCGGGTTTCACATGCCACCAACTCCACATTCACAGGCAACTTCAGCGCCACAGCCGTTTTCAGATAGCCCTCAATGCAAAGGCTCTAGACGCAAATATTGGTGTGAGAGCTAATTCAATCAAGGAAACACTGCATGTTGGTGAAGGGCATATTGAAGAAGGATCAGCCGAGTGGTTCTTGTGGGAGAACAACTCCATTTGGCTCACTAACTTCACACACCATCAGGCTTCCAAGCAGCTCTCAAGGAAACTCAGTTTTCACACTCTAAGTTTAATGCCCTTTGAGTGCATTATCTAGGAATGAACCTGGTAGATTATCCCACACAAACGAATGTTCCACATGCGGGTTTCACATGCCACCAACTCCACATTCACAGGCAACTTCAGCGCCACAGCCGTTTTCAGATAGCCCTCAAGGCAAAGGCTCTAGACGCAAATATTGGTGTGAGAGCTAATTCAATCAAGGAAACACTGCATGTTGGTGAAGGGCATATTGAAGAAGGATCAGCCGAGTGGTTCTTGTGGGAGAACAACTCCATTTGGCTCACTAACTTCACACACCATCAGGCTTCCAAGCAGCTCTCAAGGAAACTCAGTTTTCACACTCTATGCTTAGTGCCCTTTGTATGGCTAGGACTGAAATGAACCTGGTAGAGCATCCCACACAAACGAATGCTCCACATGCGGGTTTCACAAGCCACCAACTCCACATTCACAGGCAACTTCAGCGCCACAGCCGTTTTCAGATAGCCCTCAATGCAAAGGCTCTAGACGCAAATATTGGTGTGAGAGCTAATTCAATCAAGGAAACACTGCATGTTGGTGAAGGGCATATTGAAGAAGGATCAGCCGAGTGGTTCTTGTGGGAGAACAACTCCATTTGGCTCACTAACTTCACACACCATCAGGCTTCCAAGCAGCTCTCAAGGAAACTCAGTTTTCACACTCTATGCTTAGTGCCCTTTGTATGGCTAGGACTGAAATGAACCTGGTAGAGCATCCCACACAAACGAATGCTCCACATGCGGGTTTCACAAGCCACCAACTCCACATTCACAGGCAACTTCAGCGCCACAGCCGTTTTCAGATAGCCCTCAAGGCAAAGGCTCTAGACGCAAATATTGGTGTGAGAGCTAATTCAATCAAGGAAACACTGCATGTTGGTGAAGGGCATATTGAAGAAGGATCAGCCGAGTGGTTCTTGTGGGAGAACAACTCCATTTGGCTCACTAACTTCACACACCATCAGGCTTCCAAGCAGCTCTCAAGGAAACTCAGTTTTCACACTCTATGCTTAGTGCCCTTTGAGTGCATTATCTAGGAATGAACCTGGTAGAGCATCCCACACAAACGAATGCTCCACATGCGGGTTTCACATGCCACCAACTCCACATTCACAGGCAACTTCAGCGCCACAGCCGTTTTCAGATAGCCCTCAATGCAAAGGCTCTAGACGCAAATATTGGTGTGAGAGCTAATTCAATCAAGGAAACACTGCATGTTGGTGAAGGGCATATTGAAGAAGGATCAGCCGAGTGGTTCTTGTGGGAGAACAACTCCATTTGGCTCACTAACTTCACACACCATCAGGCTTCCAAGCAGCTCTCAAGGAAACTCAGTTTTCACACTCTATGCTTAGTGCCCTTTGAGTGCATTATCTAGGAATGAACCTGGTAGAGCATCCCACACAAACGAATGCTCCACATGCGGGTTTCACATGCCATCAACTCCACATTCACAGGCAACTTCAGCGCCACAGCCGTTTTCAGATAGCCCTCAATGCAAAGGCTCTAGACGCAAATATTGGTGTGAGAGCTAATTCAATCAAGGAAACACTGCATGTTGGTGAAGGGCATATTGAAGAAGGATCAGCCGAGTGGTTCTTGTGGGAGAACAACTCCATTTGGCTCACTAACCTCACACACCATCAGGCTTCCAAGCAGCTCTCAAGGAAACTCAGTTTTCACACTCTATGCTTAGTGCCCTTTGAGTGCATTATCTAGGAATGAACCTGGTAGAGCATCCCACACAAACGAATGCTCCACATGCGGGTTTCACATGCCACCAACTCCACATTCACAGGCAACTTCAGCACCACAGCCGTTTTCAGATAGCCCTCAAAGCAAAGGCTCTAGACGCAAATATTGGTGTGAGAGCTAATTCAATCAAGGAAACACTGCATGTTGGTGAAGGGCATATTGAAGAAGGATCAGCCGAGTGGTTCTTGTGGGAGAACAACTCCATTTGGCTCACTAACTTCACACACCATCAGGCTTCCAAGCAGCTCTCAAGGAAACTCAGTTTTCACACTCTATGCTTAGTGCCCTTTGAGTGCATTATCTAGGAATGAACCTGGTAGAGCATCCCACACAAACGAATGCTCCACATGCGGGTTTCACATGCCACCAACTCCACATTCACAGGCAACTTCAGCGCCACAGCCGTTTTCAGATAGCCCTCAATGCAAAGGCTCTAGACGCAAATATTGGTGTGAGAGCTAATTCAATCAAGGAAACACTGCATGTTGGTGAAGGGCATATTGAAGAAGGATCAGCCGAGTGGTTCTTGTGGGAGAATAACTCCATTTGGCTCACTAACTTCACACACCATCAGGCTTCCAAGCAGCTCTCAAGGAAACTCAGTTTTCACACTCTATGTTTAATGCCCTTTGAGTGCATTATCTAGGAATGAACCTGGTAGATTATCCCACACAAACGAATGTTCCACATGCGGGTTTCACATGCCACCAACTCCACATTCACAGGCAACTTCAGCGCCACAGCCGTTTTCAGATAGCCCTCAAGGCAAAGGCTCTAGACGCAAATATTGGTGTGAGAGCTAATTCAATCAAGGAAACACTGCATGTTGGTGAAGGGCATATTGAAGAAGGATCAGCCGAGTGGTTCTTGTGGGAGAACAACTCCATTTGGCTCACTAACTTCACACACCATCAGGCTTCCAAGCAGCTCTCAAGGAAACTCAGTTTTCACACTCTATGCTTAGTGCCCTTTGTATGGCTAGGACTGAAATGAACCTGGTAGAGCATCCCACACAAACGAATGCTCCACATGCGGGTTTCACAAGCCACCAACTCCACATTCACAGGCAACTTCAGCGCCACAGCCGTTTTCAGATAGCCCTCAATGCAAAGGCTCTAGACGCAAATATTGGTGTGAGAGCTAATTCAATCAAGTAAACACTGCATGTTGGTGAAGGGCATATTGAAGAAGGATCAGCCGAGTGGTTCTTGTGGGAGAACAACTCCATTTGGCTCACTAACTTCACACACCATCAGGCTTCCAAGCAGCTCTCAAGGAAACTCAGTTTTCACACTCTATGCTTAGTGCCCTTTGAGTGCATTATCTAGGAATGAACCTGGTAGAGCATCCCACACAAACGAATGTTCCACATGCGGGTTTCACATGCCACCAACTCCACATTCACAGGCAACTTCAGCGCCACAGCCGTTTTCAGATAGCCCTCAATGCAAAGGCTCTAGACGCAAATATTGGTGTGAGAGCTAATTCAATCAAGGAAACACTGCATGTTGGTGAAGGGCATATTGAAGAAGGATCAGCGAGTGGTTCTTGTGGGAGAACAACTCCATTTGGCTCACTAACTTCACACACCATCAGGCTTCCAAGCAGCTCTCAAGGAAACTCAGTTTTCACACTCTATGCTTAGTGCCCTTTGTATGGCTAGGACTGAAAAGAACCTGGTAGAGCATCCCACACAAACGAATGCTCCACATGCGGGTTTCATAAGCCACCAACTCCACATTCACAGGCAACTTCAGCGCCACAGCCGATTTCAGATAGCCCTCAATGCAAAGGCTCTAGACGCAAATATTGGTGTGAGAGCTAATTCAATCAAGGAAACACTGCATGTTGGTGAAGGGCATATTGAAGAAGGATCAGCCGAGTGGTTCTTGTGGGAGTACAACTCCATTTGGCTCACTAACTTCACACACCATCAGGCTTCCAAGCAGCTCTCAAGGAAACTCAGTTTTCACACTCTATGCTTAGTGCCCTTTGAGTGCATTATCTAGGAATGAACCTGGTAGAGCATCCCACACAAACGAATGCTCCACATGCGGGTTTCACATGCCACCAACTCCACATTCACAGGCAACTTCAGCGCCACAGCCGTTTTCAGATAGCCCTCAATGCAAAGGCTCTAGACGCAAATATTGGTGTGAGAGCTAATTCAATCAAGGAAACACTGCATGTTGGTGAAGGGCATATTGAAGAAGGATCAGCTGAGTGGTTCTTGTGGGAGAACAACTCCATTTGGCTCACTAACTTCACACACCATCAGGCTTCCAAGCAGCTCTCAAGGAAACTCAGTTTTCACACTCTATGTTTAGTGCCCTTTGAGTGCATTATCTAGGAATGAACCTGGTAGAGCATCCAACAGAAACGAATGCTCCACATGCGGGTTTCACATGCCACCAACTCCACATTCACAGGCAACTTCAGCGCCACAGCCGTTTTCAGATAGCCCTCAATGCAAAGGCTCTAGACGCAAATATTGGTGTGAGAGCTAATTCAATCAAGGAAACACTGCATGTTGGTGAAGGGCATATTGAAGAAGGATCAGCCGAGTGGTTCTTGTGGGAGAACAACTCCATTTGGCTCACTAACTTCACACACCATCAGGCTTCCAAGCAGCTCTCAAGGAAACTCAGTTTTCACATTCTATGCTTAGTGCCCTTTGTATGGCTAGGACTGAAATGAACCTGGTAGAGCATCCCACACAAACGAATGCTCCACATGCGGGTTTCACATGCCACCAACTCCACATTCACAGGCAACTTCAGCGCCACAGCCGTTTTCAGATAGCCCTCAATGCAAAGGCTCTAGACGCAAATATTGGTGTGAGAGCTAATTCAATCAAGGAAACACTGCATGTTGGTGAAGGGCATATTGAAGAAGGATCAGCCGAGTGGTTCTTGTGGGAGAACAACTCCATTTGGCTCACTAACTTCACACACCATCAGGCTTCCAAGCAGCTCTCAAGGAAACTCAGTTTTCACACTCTATGCTTAGTGCCCTTTGTATGGCTAGGACTGAAATGAACCTGGTAGAGCATCCCACACAAACGAATGCTCCACATGCGGGTTTCACATGCCACCAACTCCACATTCACAGGCAACTTCAGCGCCACAGCCGTTTTCAGATAGCCCTCAATGCAAAGGCTCTAGATGCAAATATTGGTGTGAGAGCTAATTCAATCAAGGAAACACTGCATGTTGGTGAAGGGCATATTGAAGAAGGATCAGCCGAGTGGTTCTTGTGGGAGAACAACTCCATTTGGCTCACTAACTTCACACACCATCAGGCTTCCAAGCAGCTCTCAAGGAACTCAGTTTTCACACTCTATGCTTAGTGCCCTTTGAGTGCATTATCTAGGAATGAACCTGGTAGAGCATCCCACACAAACGAATGCTCCACATGCGGGTTTCACATGCCACCAACTCCACATTCACAGGCAACTTCAGCGCCACAGCCGTTTTCAGATAGCCCTCAATGCAAAGGCTCTAGACGCAAATATTGGTGTGAGAGCTAATTCAATCAAGGAAACACTGCATGTTGGTGAAGGGCATATTGAAGAAGGATCAGCCGAGTGGTTCTTGTGGGAGAACAACTCATTTGGCTCACTAACTTCACACACTATCAGGCTTCCAAGCAGCTCTCAAGGAAACTCAGTTTTCACACTCTATGCTTAGTGCCCTTTGAGTGCATTATCTAGGAATGAACCTGGTAGAGCATCCCACACAAACGAATGCTCCACATGCGGGTTTCACATGCCATCAACTCCACATGCACAGGCAACTTCAGCGCCACAGCCGTTTTCAGATAGCCCTCAATGCAAAGGCTCTAGACGCAAATATTGGTGTGAGAGCTAATTCAATCAAGGAAACACTGCATGTTGGTGAAGGGCATATTGAAGAAGGATCAGCCGAGTGGTTCTTGTGGGAGAACAACTCCATTTGGCTCACTAACCTCACACACCATCAGGCTTCCAAGCAGCTCTCAAGGAAACTCAGTTTTCACACTCTATGCTTAGTGCCCTTTGAGTGCATTATCTAGGAATGAACCTGGTAGAGCATCCCACACAAACGAATGCTCCACATGCGGGTTTCACATGCCACCAACTGCACATTCACAGGCAACTTCAGCGCCACAGCCGTTTTCAGATAGCCCTCAAAGCAAAGGCTCTAGACACAAATATTGGTGTGAGAGCTAATTCAATCAAGGAAACACTGCATGTTGGTGAAGGGCATATTGAAGACGGATCAGCAGAGTGGTTCTTGTGGGAGAACAACTCCATTTGGCTCACTAACTTCACACACCATCAGGCTTCCAAGCAGCTCTCAAGGAAACTCAGTTTTCACACTCTATGCTTAGTGCCCTTTGAGTGCATTATCTAGGAATGAACCTGGTAGAGCATCCCACACAAACGAATGCTCCACATGCGGGTTTCACATGCCACCAACTCCACATTCACAGGCAACTTCAGCGCCACAGCCGTTTTCAGATAGCCCTCAATGCAAAGGCTCTAGACGCAAATATTGGTGTGAGAGCTAATTCAATCAAGGAAACACTGCATGTTGGTGAAGGGCATATTGAAGACGGATCAGCAGAGTGGTTCTTGTGGGAGAACAACTCCATTTGGCTCACTAACTTCACACACCATCAGGCTTCCAAGCAGCTCTCAAGGAAACTCAGTTTTCACACTCTATGTTTAATGCCCTTTGAGTGCATTATCTAGGAATGAACCTGGTAGAGCATCCCACACAAACGAATGTTCCACATGCTGGTTTCACATGCCACCAACTCCACATTCACAGGCAACTTCAGCGCCACAGCCGTTTTCAGATAGCCCTCAATGCAAAGGCTCTAGACGCAAATATTGGTGTGAGAGCTAATTCAATCAAGGAAACACTGCATGTTGGTGAAGGGCATATTGAAGAAGGATCAGCCGAGTGGTTCTTGTGGGAGAACAACTCGATTTGGCTCACTAACTTCACACACCATCAGGCTTCCAAGCAGCTCTCAAGGAAACTCAGTTTTCACACTCTATGCTTAGTGCCCTTTGTATGGCTAGGACTGAAATGAACCTGGTAGAGCATCCCACACAAACGAATGCTCCACATGCGGGTTTCACAAGAAACCAACTCCACATTCACAGGCAACTTCAGCGCCACAGCCGTTTTCAGATAGCCCTCAATGCAAAGGCTCTAGACGCAAATATTGGTGTGAGAGCTAATTCAATCAAGGAAACACTGCATGTTGGTGAAGGGCATATTGAAGAAGGATCAGCCGAGTGGTTCTTGTGGGAGAACAACTCCATTTGGCTCACTAACTCACACACCATCAGGCTTCCAAGCAGCTCTCAAGGAAACTCAGTTTTCACACTCTATGCTTAGTGCCCTTTGAGTGCATTATCTAGGAATGAACCTGGTAGAGCATCCCACACAAACGAATGCTCCACATGCGGGTTTCACATGCCACCAACTCCACATTCACAGGCAACTTCAGCGCCACAGCCGTTTTCAGATAGCCCTCAATGCAAAGGCTCTAGACGCAAATATTGGTGTGAGAGCTAATTCAATCAAGGAAACACTGCATGTTGGTGAAGGGCATATTGAAGAAGGATCAGCCGAGTGGTTCTTGTGGGAGAACAACTCCATTTGGCTCACTAACTTCACACACCATCAGGCTTCCAAGCAGCTCTCAAGGAAACTCAGTTTTCACACTCTATGCTTAGTGCCCTTTGAGTGCATTATCTAGGAATGAACCTGGTAGAGCATCCACACAAACGAATGCTCCACATGCGGGTTTCACATGCCACCAACTCCACATTCACAGGCAACTTCAGCGCCACAGCCGTTTTCAGATAGCCCTCAATGCAAAGGCTCTAGACGCAAATATTGGGTGTGAGAGCTAATTCAATCAAGGAAACACTGCATGTTGGTGAAGGGCATATTGAAGACGGATCAGCAGAGTGGTTCTTGTGGGAGAACAACTCCATTTGGCTCACTAACTTCACACACCATCAGGCTTCCAAGCAGCTCTCAAGGAAACTCAGTTTTCACACTCTATGTTTAATGCCCTTTGAGTGCATTATCTAGGAATGAACCTGGTAGATTATCCCACACAAACGAATGTTCCACATGCGGGTTTCACATGCCACCAACTCCACATTCACAGGCAACTTCAGCGCCACAGCCGTTTTCAGATAGCCCTCAATGCAAAGGCTCTAGACGCAAATATTGGTGTGAGAGCTAATTCAATCAAGGAAACACTGCATGTTGGTGAAGGGCATATTGAAGAAGGATCAGCCGAGTGGTTCTTGTGGGAGAACAACTCCATTTGGCTCACTAACTTCACACACCATCAGGCTTCCAAGCAGCTCTCAAGGAAACTCAGTTTTCACACTCTATGCTTAGTGCCCTTTGTATGGCTAGGACTGAAATGAACCTGGTAGAGCATCCCACACAAACGAATGCTCCACATGCGGGTTTCACATGCCACCAACTCCACATTCACAGGCAACTTCAGCGCCACAGCCGTTTTCAGATAGCCCTCAATGCAAAGGCTCTAGACGCAAATATTGGTGTGAGAGCTAATTCAATCAAGGAAACACTGCATGTTGGTGAAGGGCATATTGAAGAAGGATCAGCCGAGTGGTTCTTGTGGGAGAACAACTCCATTTGGCTCACTAACTTCACACACCATCAGGCTTCCAAGCAGCTCTCAAGGAAACTCAGTTTTCACACTCTATGCTTAGTGCCCTTTGAGTGCATTATCTAGGAATGAACCTGGTAGAGCATCCCACACAAACGAATGCTCCACATGCGGGTTTCACATGCCACCAACTCCACGTTCACAGGCAACTTCAGCGCCACAGCCGTTTTCAGATAGCCCTCAATGCAAAGGCTCTAGACGCAAATATTGGTGTGAGAGCTAATTCAATCAAGGAAACACTGCATGTTGGTGAAGGGCATATTGAAGAAGGATCAGCCGAGTGGTTCTTGTGGGAGAACAACTCCATTTGGCTCACTAACTTCACACACCATCAGGCTTCCAAGCAGCTCTCAAGGAAACTCAGTTTTCACACTCTATGCTTAGTGCCCTTTGAGTGCATTATCTAGGAATGAACCTGGTAGAGCATCCCACACAAACGAATGCTCCACATGCGGGTTTCACATGCCACCAACTCCACATTCACAGGCAACTTCAGCGCCACAGCCGTTTTCAGATAGCCCTCAATGCAAAGGCTCTAGACGCAAATATTGGTGTGAGAGCTAATTCAATCAAGGAAACACTGCATGTTGGTGAAGGGCATATTGAAGAAGGATCAGCCGAGTGGTTCTTGTGGGAGAACAACTCCATTTGGCTCACTAACTTCACACACCATCAGGCTTCCAAGCAGCTCTCAAGGAAACTCAGTTTTCACACTCTATGCTTAGTGCCCTTTGTATGGCTAGGACTGAAATGAACCTGGTAGAGCATCCCACACAAACGAATGCTCCACATGCGGGTTTCACAAGCCACCAACTCCACATTCACAGGCAACTTCAGCGCCACAGCCGTTTTCAGATAGCCCTCAATGCAAAGGCTCTAGACGCAAATATTGGTGTGAGAGCTAATTCAATCAAGGAAACACTGCATGTTGGTGAAGGGCATATTGAAGAAGGATCAGCCGAGTGGTTCTTGTGGGAGAACAACTCCATTTGGCTCACTAACCTCACACACCATCAGGCTTCCAAGCAGCTCTCAAGGAAACTCAGTTTTCACACTCTATGCTTAGTGCCCTTTGAGTGCATTATCTAGGAATGAACCTGGTAGAGCATCCCACACAAACGAATGCTCCACATGCGGGTTTCACATGCCACCAACTCCACATTCACAGGCAACTTCAGCGCCACAGCCGTTTTCAGATAGCCCTCAATGCAAAGGCTCTAGACACAAATATTGGTGTGAGAGCTAATTCAATCAAGGAAACACTGCATGTTGGTGAAGGGCATATTGAAGAAGGATCAGCCGAGTGGTTCTTGTGGGAGAACAACTCCATTTGGCTCACTAACTTCACACACCATCAGGCTTCCAAGCAGCTCTCAAGGAAACTCAGTTTTCACACTCTATGCTGAGTGCCCTTTGAGTGCATTATCTAGGAATGAACCTGGTAGAGCATCCCACACAAACGAATGCTCCACATGCGGGTTTCACATGCCACCAACTCCACATTCACAGGCAACTTCAGCGCCACAGCCGTTTTCAGATAGCCCTCAATGCAAAGGCTCTAGACGCAAATATTGGTGTGAGAGCTAATTCAATCAAGGAAACACTGCATGTTGGTGA